>NW_020956204.1:28375-92023 GCF_003031625.1 Empidonax traillii
TATTAACCACCCTAAGTGGAACAGGCCTAATCTTCCCAGATTAAAGTCCCCCAAGTTTGAGGGCTGGAGCACATGCAAATATTCTTTTGTAGTCTTCGCTAAAATACTTTAATCCTCAGAAAAAGGAGGCATTAGACTTGTAATATGGAGATTCTGTGTCGTGCTGGAGGTTTAGGTTGCCCAGAGAAGCTGTGGCTGCTCCATCCCTGGATCCCTGGAAGTGTCCAAGGCCAGGCTGGTGGAAGGTGTCCCTGGGGCGACGCTGGATGGGTGCCAAGGAATTCCTTCCCCATATCCCACCTAACCCAGCCAGGCATAAAACTCATCTGCAAATGGAAACACGCTCACAGGGAAGTGCCAGCTGATAAAAACATAAAGCACCGACATTCTCAGGTGGCTGAAACTCCCAGAGCTCCAGGAGAACCCCGTGGGATTGCTGTGCCTTGGGAGAACTGGGAATCCCGTCCACACTCCAGCCTGGATTGTTTAAAATCATAGAAACACCCCATGGGTTGGGCTGGGAGGGACTTTAGAGCCCATCCAGGGACACCTTCCACTAGTCCAGGTTTCTCCAAGCCCCTTCCAGCCTGCCTTTGGAAGCTGTGCCCTGTGTGGGGGGGGAGGGGAGCACGGCATTCCAGAGCGATGGGATGGCACGGGATGCACTCTGTGATCCACACACACAAACTCCACGCTGATGCTTTCCATTTTTCCTCATAAGAAGGGACTCTAGAAGTGTCTGATTTGGAGAGAAGCAATCCAAATATTGCCTTTCCTATTCCCTCTGTCCTGGTGCCTCAACAGAGCCTCATCAGCGCCCTTTCCCCAGCCAGGGGTAGGAAGGTGGCAGGATTAGCTCTTTCCCTGGAAAGACACTGATGGAAAGCTCTGGAATTTTATTATTGCCTTACTGACTTACTGGAGCAAACTGGGCTGGCTTTTTTTTTTCTGCAAACAACTCGTGTGTTCCACGTGCCTCACCCACACCCTCCCCCCGTTCCCCGCTCCTTACATAAATCCCGAGGAAAAAAAAAAACCCTCCCCTTGTTCCACGTGCGCTCCCGACAAAAATTGCCTCCCAAATTACAGCGGCAGTGCCATGGAAAATTTCATTTCGGGGCTGTGCTAATTCAGAGAGGAACAAAAAGTGTCAGCTCCCATTAGGTTCCCCTCGGCAGAGCGTTCCGGAGCCGGGCTCCGTCTGCGGCTGAGCTCCCGGAGCTCGGAGTGACAGGTACACTCTGACACTCTGATACTGCCTTATAAATCACTGTCACTGCTCCCAGGGGCACCCTGCAGCTGATAGAACAGCTTTCTCTCTTGTCCTGTTCTCCCTCTTCGTGGTTTTTTGGTTTTTTTTTTCCCTGCCCTTCTCGCCCGCGTTTGCCTCCAACTCAAAGCAGGGTTGATGTGGTGCCAAGGTACCCCCCAGAGCACCTCGGACACACCCAGGGATAGTGGTTCCACCTCCCTGGGAATCCAGGCTCTGCATTTCAGCCTGGATCTTGCAGGGCCCTTGTCTGCACTGTCAGGCACCGAAATATCCCTGTTTGGGAGCATTTCCTCTCCTCCTGGCAGCAGGTGGATGGGTGAGCTGCTCCCCGGGCATTCCCGGTGCTCAGAATCCCCAGGACGTGTAGGAATCCTTGTTTAACATCAGGGGGAGGTGGCACATCTATCCCAATAACCAAACTGGCAGCCCATTAACAGGAATCCAGGAGAAGGGGGAGCCAGAAAGGTGATGATGAAACCCACAGGGACTCACTGAGCTCGTGGTTTTGGGGGGAATTGCTTCCCTCTTCGTTGCCTTGCTCTAAGAAATAAAGTAGGGCTGTTTTCAAAACCTCCCAGGTTTTGAAGTTGTAGCATGTGCTCTGTTGAGATCATCTCAAGGTGCTTTCTAAACATTTTAAATTAAAAAAAACAGAGAAGAATTTACTTCTCCTGAAGGGTTTGTGAGTCTGAATGGTCCCAGGAAGAAGAACGTTAAAGAAAGTTGATTTAACAGGCCAAGATGGAATGGTGAAGGCCTTTTTGGCACACACTGCCATAACTCAGAGTGGAACCCAGAGCTCTGGAATTAATTAATATTAATTCATTATTTGTGTAACATAAATCACGTAATTACCACCTGCAATTTCCGTCGCAAACTCGGTGAATTCATCACTTTGCGTCCTTGTAAACTGTGGTTGAATCCAGCCCCTCACTTTTGCCTTAGTGGAGGTTTTGTTAATCAGTTCTTCTCATATCTTAGTTTTATTGAAGCCTCTCACACGCCACGTGGTGCCTGGTTAAGAGTTTGGGTCACTTTTCCACGTCCCCTCCTCCTTCAGAGGATGGCTGATGGGTTTGAAATGAAGCTGAGGTGGTAAAGGTGGGCTTTGATCCTGCAAAAGTCCCAGGACGAGGGCTGTGTGTCAGTGGCACAGGGCAAGTCAGGGCTGATTTTGATGAAAATACACAGCAGCTGCTCATTTCTTTCGCTCTAAACTCCCATTTTTAATTGGCTGTCTACTAAGAGCAATATATCAGCACACCATTGACAGTTAGACAGCCTAAGCTGTATTTTTAGTTCTCGTGCTCTGGTTTTCCCCCTTGATGCTCATACTCTTCTCTTTCCATAATGTAAAACTATTAATTAATGAGGGACTATCACTCACACGCTGCCACTGGCTGTCAGTAAGTAACAAATGTGATTTAAAAGAAAAAAAAAACCACCTAAATAACAAAACCGTGAGCACACAGAGGTGGCAGTGAGATAGGGGAGATAAGAGAAGTTAATTTGCTGGACTCTAAAACATGTGGGGAGAGGAGGTGTCGAAAAAGTTTACAGGGTGGGGAATTAATGAGGTGTGCCAAATTAATTAGAAAAGCTAAAGCTGGAAGTGAAATCCTAATTTAGAGAAGCAGCAAGGGCGGGGACTGGAGTCTCAGGGACAGGGGTGGTGGTTCTGGTGTCGAGAGGGCAGCACCAGCTCAGCTCGAGGACCTTGTTGCAGGTTGTTTGGAGCCTTGCAAGGGAGTTCTTGCTGTTCTGCAGTGTGTGAGGCAGCAGAGCAGCTTTCAGGGTGTTAGAGCTTTAACCCAGCCCTGCTGGTCCACAGAGAGGGGTTTGGATGTCACAGCTGTGGGTGGTGACAGGCAGGGCAGGGCAGGGAGGCCGATGATGAACAGGGTGCTGGGGCATCCAGCACTGAGGTGCTGCTGCAGGACAGAATCACCTTGTCCTTAAACCTTCCTTCTAGAGGAACTGGAGAGTCTCTTTTCTCAGAACCCTCCAAATGGGGCTGTTGTGCCTCTCTTGACGGGGTCACCCCGGGACAGCCCCATCACACATCCCCTCCTCCCTGCACTGGCCTCCTGACCCCTCTCCAGAGCCGCAGCACCGGGCAAGTTGTGCGTGTGTGATAAGTTCCCCCTCCCAGGGTTATCTCTCCCTTTGAAAGGGGAACATCTGAGCACTGAAATGCCTTTTTCATCTCCGAGCATGATAATATTCCCTATCAGTCTTTGCTCCCGACCCTCCTGGTGCCGAAGAGAATGAAAAGATGCCCCTTGATTTTCCTCGGCGAGTCCAGATCAAACCTCTGCTTTTCACACTCGTTTTGGGCGTGAGGGGGGAAAAGACAGACTGAATATTAACTGAGACAGTGTTACAGCACAGCTCCCCGAGGTATTTCTTATCTGGGTTTTTGGATCACATGCTGCAGGAGGTCATCTATTAATAGGTGGTAAAAGCTCACTTGGTGATCGTTAGATGCTGGGAATAAATTACAAAGTCGTTCGTTTGAGGGAGATGTCGTGTTCAAGAGGTCAGTAATTAAAGCAGGGCTGGTTCTGTGCTAATGTTTTACCTTTAGCTGGTTAATCAATTCATATTAAAGATCCTTTCTTAACACATTAAACACACACTTAACACATGACATGTCCCTAAAGCTGTTGATAAGCACCTTGGAATGATATTTAGATTTTTTTACACGTCCCTTCTGTTCTCTTTGATGACTATTTTGGTGCATTTTAGAAATCTTTGAAGCAGATGCTTTTACCACCACTGGCACCTGATTTTGCTGCTCCATTGACATCAGTTCATCCTTTCATCTTCCTTGTTCATCTTCCTTGTTCAGCATCGCCCGTGACAAGACTTTAGGAAGTTTACATTTGCCACTCTAAATGTGATAGATTACGTTGTCTAGTAGGCTGCTCTCTCCCCCCATGTGACCTCTCAAAGTGGCCTCAGAACTGAGCCTCCCCTCAGAGTATCTGTGAACGTGGCTCCAGCTGGACACACAACTCTTTGCTGAGCCACAACAGCATTTTCTGTTCAAAAAAAAAAATCGACGGAAGGGGTCATCAAATCTTCATTGAAAGCCTCCTCCTCCTCGCTCTGCGGCGTGAACGTGTTGAATGCGCTGGTGCTGCAGTGGAATAAGCCACACGTACAAGGAGATTCTCTTTTCCCTATCACTTTCCAACCCCAAGCCAGCCCAAAGTGCTTTCCCGAGTCAAATTACCTATTTATGGGCCTGTGCAAACTAAGCCTGATGTTGCAGGGTTGCCTGGGCAGCTTTCAGCACCGTAATTGTCTTAGTGTGTCTACTAAGTAGTTACAAATCTCATCGCTCCTGCATCGCCCTCAGCTTGTTCAGCGTTTCTCAGCCCTGAGAACGCTGGGATTTAATTTACTGGAATTGCTGCCATAGGATCTTTCCCTGGGTGTTTAAAACAAGGTGCTTGGTGTGGCTGCAGTGGAAAAATCAGAGAAACATGGAATGGGCTGGGTTGGAAGGGACCTTAAAGCCCATCCAGTTCCACCCCTGCCATGGGCAGGGACACCTTCCACCAGCCCAGGTTGGAATGAATAATCTCCATGAAAATACCCTTTTCCCCTCTTCTTTTTGCTGAGATACAAATGCTCTTTCCTTCTCTTTTGAGGCAGGAATGCTCTTTTCTAACTTGTTGGTGTGTCAGGGAGGATCAATAAGTTCGCCTCTTTTCTTGTGTCTCTTCTGCTCCCCAATTATATTTGATTTGAGTTTGAACTGAGAGTGTTCACTTACAGTACTTGGGAGTTCTCTGGCAGAAACCTGGATAATTTGGGGCAATTTACTGAAGCTTTTTTTGTGCATCAGTTGCCTGTTTTAAACCAAGATAATGAAAGTTTGTTCTCCCTGTCTCTGATGTCTCCTAATCCACGTGTCCTGACCTTGCCTGGGGCCCACATTTATGTAACATCCAGGTTAGAGTGTAAACAATCCTGTTCATCCTGTATTTTTATTTACCCATCAGGCTTATGGGGATTTTTTTTTTTTTAATTATAATTATTGGAAACCCTTTACCTATGTTTGTTCAGAGAGAAATTATCTACACCAGGACGTGCAGGGGAGCATTTTGTTCTTTACTGGACTTAAAAAAAAGAAGAAAAAAGGTGAGATGGGCAGAACAGAAGCACCAAAACATTCCCACAGCTGCCTCCCACCTTGAAACCACTGCAGGGACCCATAAATTTGAAATATTGGATTTAAAGTTTGGGAGATTCTTGATAGAAATACTACCCATGGAGAGGCACCACAGGGATTTACACCACACTTGGATTTAATTATTCTTAGAGAAAGCATTTTGTCCTGTCAAGGCACTTGTCCTTTGCTGTCAAGGCTGCAAGCACCAATTTCCCTTCTCCAAAGAGGACCCAGAATAGTCTGGAAATTAGTAAGTACTAAAAATTCTGGCTGGAACTGTTATAATTTCGGGTGCCATGGAGTGCTGATCCTGTTAAGTGAGCTCCAAGCAGTAAATCCGTCCATAATTGTACACAGGCAGCGTTTCCTGTGCAGTCCTTTTGCTTTTCTATCAGTATCAGCAGGAAAAAAAGTGATCCAGTTTGGGAGTACAGGGAGATCCTTGTCTGAAGATGATGAAGGTGTAAAGAGGGGGCTTTTTTTCTTGCTCTTGTGCAGAGAAAACATCATTTTCCCCCTTGAAATGGGATGAGCCTCCCTATATCACAGCCCGTTACGTCCCAGCCGCTTCCCCCTGGGAATCCTTCCCTCCCAGGCTCCAAACTTTGATGCAGTGCTCCTGTGCCTCCTGTTCCCTCCCAGGGGGTGGCTGCAGCTGAGACAAATGTGCTCTGCACAGGACCAGGGAGGCTCAGAAAGCCCATCAGGAGCCTCCAGAGTGAACAGGACTTGTAAATCCTCGGCCTGAGAACTTTCAGAGCCGCCTGGGGGGATTGGGAGGCTCAGCTGCCGTTAATTTTAACCCAAATTTAGGGCCCAAATGCCCCTGGGTAGTTTTGAGGAGTCCTCTCTTTTAGTGGCAGGCATAAAAGTTCCCATATGGAATTAGCTGAAGTGTGTGTGTACTTCATTAGTGCTGGATACTTCAGGAGGAGAGGATAAAACATCCTGCTCCACACAATTATACCCTGACCTGCTCCAGGGGTGGCATCTCCTTTCCTGGCTTCTTGGTGGGAATTTATCCTCCTTTTTAACTCCTTAGCCCACTTAACATAACTCAGGAAGTTCTCAGTGACCATAAAAACGTCTCAGGGTGGTTTAAGTCCTACTCCTTTATCAATATTGGTATTTAGGAAGTAGGACACGACTCCTAATTGTTTTACTGAGCTCTGACAGGTGACCAACAGCTCTCATTAGCACCAGCTCCCACTGCCAGGGAGCCTGTGGAACACAGGAAGGAATTTTCTCTGATGTCTCTGGGAGGGTTCTGGGGCATCAAAATTTGGGAGGTCTCAGTGGGTGGGGTTCAGGATTTTCTGTTCAGAAAGATTTACAAAGACTCAGCAGGAGTAACCTGGGAGACAGGGTGACATTCTGGAGGTGTGCTAGGATGGGATGCACATGGAATCATTAGGGTTGGAAGAGGCTTCCAAGACCACCAAGTTCCAACCCTTGACCGAATCCCACCAGCTCATGAAGTGGGATATTCTACTCCTTTTCCTCAGCACTTCCAGGGAAGGTGACCCCACCCCCCCTGGGGAGCCTCTTCCATGGGTCAAACTTTCTGTGGGTCGTTCTCCACTTGCAGGGTGTCAACAACATTTGGGAAACACCTCAGGCCAGGGTAATTCCATCCCACAAAGCTCCTCCACAAGCTCCCACCAGTTGGCTCCCGTGGCTTTGTTACCCTCTGCTGTCGATTCCCCATCATTCCAATTCTCATTTCTCATTGAATTCATCGCTACCCCCATGCAAACTCTTCCTGCAGGCCCCTGCTCTGCACCCTTTTGGGTGGCAGGGAGTGGTTCTGTTGTGTCTGGGGGGTTCACCCACCCAAAGGAAGACAACAGCTCGGAGAGAAAACCTTGTAGTTTGTGTTGAGCACACCTGCCTTCCTAATTACTACATGCCAGATTTAATTGCATGGCTGCAGGTACCTGATCAGCCTAATCCCCGTGACATGTTGTGACTAAAACAGCCCACGTTCATTCTGGAGGTGCATGTTGCCCAAAATTGAAATATTTGTCTTCTTTGACAATGCAAAATGTAATTATCCTGAAGAACCTGAAGGTTCTTCCTCCTTCCCTCCCCCCCCCATTATTTTTTTATTTTGTCTCCTGTATTAGCGCTGTGGCTCTCCCAGTGAAAGTGGTTTGCTACCACTGCTCGTTAGCCAAATAATTTCTTTAGCAAATATCAGGAATTTAGGCAGCCAGAGAGGGGAAAAAGGGCAAAGCAGAGTTTTACCTTCAGAAGATTCTCAGGTGCAGATCAGATCCTGTTGGTGTAAATGAAAGAATTCATTCCCTTCATCAGAGACAAAGTTTAAAACCAGGACACCAAATTTTATGGATGGAAATTGAAACCATCGACTGAGACCGACTTTAGCAAGGAAAAGCCTAAACAGCAGCAAGAGCTTCCTTGGAGAGACAAGATTTATAGTGGCCCAAGTGTCTTGATTGAAATCCTGTGACCTTTCATTATTTTGTGGGGCAGTAATTTGAGCTCAGCCCCGACGACCCTGGACAGTCAAACCTCGACTCCAACCACGGCACGGATATTTCTGCGAGTCCTGAATTGCTTTGGAGCCCTTCAGGCTCTGCCTCGTGGTCGTGTCTGAGCTGAAAGGCCTCAAAACCTTTTACTCAGTGAAAATTGGGGTAATCTCAGCATTTCACAGGGCCAGAGGTGGCAGGGTTGGGAAGAGAAACAAACATTCTGAGGGAAGATAAAACCCAGCAAGGCTCAGCTCCGGGAGCAGGAGGTGGCACGGGCTGGGATGTTGTTGCTCGCAGGAATGATGGTCTTGGGGAGGTTTTGAGTCAACTTCTTTCACATCAGAGGGTGCACTGCTGAAGGTGGGTAAAGATCCACCAAAAAGCTTGGCTTTGGTTCCATTCAGGGGAGGGGAACTTTGCTGGCACCAGGTACCTCCAGGAGCTGCTTCACCCTCAGCAGGAGCTCATCAGAATGAGACCTTCCATTTTCACCCCAGCACACGGGTGCTGATGATGGGCCAGGCTGTGCAATTAGAGCCCTGGAGGGAAAAAGAGGGAATGCAGACCTCGGAAAAGAAGGTGCTGCAGGAGTTAAGCCGAGGATTCGAGGCGCTGGCTCCGTTCCCAGCTTTGTCACAGTTCCCTGGGTGACCTTGGCCGAGTCACATCATCTTTCTTTACCTGAGTGCTGTGTGTGGGGGAGTAATGATGTCTCTCCCTGGGCAGAGAGACGCCTTTCCTGCTGCATTCTGCTGCTCCAGTGCCTGGGATCACAGGTGTTTCTGGAAAGCCGGGACGCTGCCGTGTAGATTGTTCTCCCCTCCGCGTGTCTGGAGCGGGCACAGAGCTAAACAAACACAGATCTCATCACACAAAAGAAGCCTGCTTGGAGCCCTTCCTCCACACTGCAAGCCTGGCAGATGTGCTCGCAGCAAGATGCCACCGTATTCCACAGCTGAGCGGAGCCAGGGTGCTGGGGAGACAAAAGAAGAAGATTAATTAGGCTGTCAGCACGTGGGATTGGGGTTGGGGGTTGGCAGGAACGCTCTGGAGCCTGGGAGGAGCTTGCCCATGGTTTTAATTGTAGAAACAGAGAGGGAACAGGGGGGAGAGAAGCCTGGTGTGAGGGGCAGGGTGGTGGCCCAGGTGGAGTGGAGTTTGTTTGGTGGCACAGGGAAGGGTTTGGGGTGATGCTCTGCTGGCTGTGGGTGGTTTGATGACCCAGGGTTTGGGGTGATGCTCTGCTGGTTATAGGTGCTTTGGTGACACAGGGAAGGGTTTGGAGTGATGCTCTGCTGGTTGTAGGTGGTTTGGTGACACAGGGAGGGGTTTGGGGTGATGCTCTGCTGGTTATGGGTGGTTTGGTGACACAGGGAGGGGTTTGGGGTGATGCTCTGCTGCCTGAGCAGTGCTCGCTGCAGGGGGTGGGGACACCAAGCACTGTGGGGTTGGACAAACAAATGCCATCTCTGCAGATGAACTGGCTCGTTTCTGGAGCTCAGTGGTCCCAAGAAAGCTCCAATTTCCTGCCAGCCCAGTGCCATCCCCTCTGGGGAGCCCGTGCAGGGATCTGTGACTGCTCTCCCCTGGGCTGGGCTGTGCCAGCACAGGCAGGTGCAGCAGGAGCAGATGTGCCCCCAGGGAAGGGCAGATGGTGTCTCAGCACCTCTGAGCCCCTGGAGTGCCAGCCCAGCTCATTGTTCAGCTGCTGCTGCTGTGCTTGTGCCCCCTGAGAGCTGGGGCTGCCTGGGCTCTCTGGTCCTGTGGAGTTCTATGGCCCTTCCAGAATTTCTAAGCTTGGCTTCCACTAAACAGCAGCTTTTTTATTTTTCTTTTTTTCCCCCTATTTTTCCCCAGCCTAAACTTATTTATCTGAAAGCTGAACTTTGCCTGCAGGCAAATGGATTTTTGGGATCAATTCATGAAAATGAGGCAGCGACTCAGTACCAAGCTGGGATGCAGCTCCCCTGCTCAAACAACAACAAGCAGCCACCTGCAGCAGGGGAAAGAGCTGCCAGGGCGCACTTGGAGACCTGTTGTATCCTCCTAAAGATGCAGGAGGTGAACATGGCACTCAAATCCTCTCTCATTTCATTCTGCTCACCTCAGAAACGAGCACCTGCTTCATTTGTTCCTTCCCTTAAAGAGGAGGGAGGGAAGGAGCTGCTTCGGGGAATATTTCAAGCCAGGCAATGTTGCCCCAACTCCCCCAGTTCTGTTTGCAGGTTCAGCTGGAGAAGAAGCTGTTACGGGGGGGGAAACGTTCCATAAATCCTTCTGTCTCCTTGCTGTATGATAATATATAGGAGTGACAGGGTTTGGAGGCTTTTCCATGCTCTCTGGTGCTCATTTCCAGGCTTCCTTGCAGCTGCAGCTGCGCTGGGATTGTCCCAAGGACGTTCCATCCCTCCCCTCGGGCTGGCAGCTGAAGGCTCAGTGAATTCCAGAGGGGTTTGCAGGTATTCCAGAGCCTCCAGGCAGCCCCTGTGATCCAAATGCCAGGATCCCACAGCCGTCAGGGATCCCACAGCCTTTTCAGGAATCAAAAGGGGTTTGGGAAATGGTGCTCGCCCTGGAGCTCGGGCAGTTTGTCGCTACAAGGTGCGATGGGAACGAGTCTGGGCTCTCTGTGCTTGGGTAAAAACATGGAACAAAGCTGCAATTACCCAAATCAACCCTCTGTTCCAAGGCCAGAAATCACTGCTTGTTAACTGGCAATTAACATCTGCAGAGTGATTTGCGTGAGAGTTAGAAATATGGATTCTGTGACCTTTTTTTTTTTTTTTTTTTTTTTTTTTTTTCCAAAGCTGACAAAGCAAATTTACGTGGGAGGGGTCAGGGTTGGTTCTGAGGGACAGGATGAGGAGGGGGTTAGATTGGATATTAGAGAGGAAAAAAAAAAATCACGGGAAGGGTTGTAAAGCATTGGAAGTGTTCAATGAACTTTGAGGACGTGGTTTAGTGGTGACCGTGGGGGTGTTGGGTTTGATCTCAAAGGTCTTTTGCGACGTCACCAGTCCCTGTGATTGTGATGTTTGATGGTTGAAGGGTGTTTGCCCGAGCCACAGCACGGTTTTATCAAAGAAATGCCAATTTTCCATCCCAACCCAGCAGCTGGGATCTCTTATCCATCCTCTGCTCACTCCAAGCTGGCAGATACAGCTCAGAGAACACCTTTGCTGTTCACATGGGAGCTTTATTCTTTATTTTATTCTTTATTATCCCCGTGAAGAGATCCTCATGAATACTTCAGGAGACATTTGTAAATAGAGCCTTAATTATTTAAACCCATTTTTCCCCCTTCCTTCCTGAAGGGCCACCTTTTCATCCACCCAAGCTGGATTTATTACAGTGCTTAATAATTTTAATTTCAATCAAGGTTTGTATGTACACACATCTCTGAGTCTTGTACCCATCTGTTTGCCATGGGCTGGTTGGTTTGTTGTTTCTATAAAATAAACCTGCTTTTTTTTTTTAATAGTAGATGGCCATGTTCTCATTATCAGCTTCATCATTCAACTCATCTTGGACACAACGTGGAACTGGCTCAGGCTCTGTGGATAATTAGGTTGCCAAGACAGCTGAAATCAGCTGATTGTTTTCATTCAGATGTTTTCCTGAGCATGGCCCTCTGTTCTGTCCTGGTGAATCCCACTTGGAATCCCATCCAGCCTCGGGGAACAGCACAGGAAGGACGTGGATCTTCTGGAGGGAGCCCAGAGGAGGCACCAGGATGATCAGAGGGAGGAAAGGCTGGAGAATTGGGATTGTTCAGCCTGGAGAGGAGAAGCTTTGGGGTGACCTGCTTGTGGCAGGACCTGAAGAGCCCTGCAAGGAAGATGGAGAGGGATTGTTTCCAAGGGATGGAGTGACCTGGCAGCCAAGGCCGTGCCTGGTGGAACAGCAGCTGCTGAACAAACACTGCAAACCCCAAAACAAAGACAAAGCCTCCACCAAAACCAACAGCTGCTCTGGAGCCAGGCAGGGCTCATTAACTCAGAGCAGGTGCTGCTGCAGGTTTCCATCCCTGGCATCCAACAATCTGCTGCAGGCCCAGTGTCAGAGGAGCCCAGGAGGGCAGAAAGCATCTCTTGGATCCATGTCAGTGCTATTTTGGTAGCTGTTACTCAGGGTTTTAGCTGCCTGTGGTTCTTTTTTTTTTTTCCCTACTCCCAAAATGCCCAGAAACCCCAATTAATCTGAGGGTTCACCCTACCAGGCGCCCCAGAACCACCACAGCTGAGCTGTGGCAGATGTTTGAGCGTCCTCCATCCTTCCCCTGGAGCATTTTCCCTGCCTATTTTAGCAAAGTCAGGGGTTTTGTGGGTAGGGGAAAAAAAAAAACTCACCAAAAAAACACCTCTGGAGCTTTTAGAAATTCCACCCCAATGTAAGTTTTCCAAGGGTTCAGCAAGACAAAGGTTCCTTTCCAGCTGTGCTGTAGGCTTGGGAATTGCCTTTAAACTCCAACCCCTCTGATCCCAAACGGTCCCAGCTGCTTTTGTGCCTCTGGGCACTCAAAATTTGAACTGAACTTTGAGTGCCTAAGACAGGCCTGACAACCAGATCCGAGTTTCGAAGCCACAGAGCCACTTTTTGGAACATCATCCCAATTTTGTCTCCTGGTGAATAAGTTGTTTTAAAGCTGAAATCCTAAAATCACTGAGGCTTTCAGTGACTGCCTCTGATTTTACTTTTCTTTTTTCTTTTTTCTTTTTTTTTTTTTTATATTCCCCCAGCCACAAAGCCAAATTACACAGGGTATATCCCACGTAATTCCTTTTCTGGCCCTATCTTATCTGCAGCTCTTAGCTGATGTGATTGAAAAAAAACTCTGCCATTCCGTGACAGAAATCCCAACAGGGAGTCCTAAAAGCCCTCCCTGCTCTTCAGGAGCAGGTCCAGTCGCTTCGAAATGGTGCTCTCTCTTGAGATATGTCTTTTTTTTTTATTGATTTAATTGAATATTTTTACTTAAAGGAAAAAAAAAACCCAACAAAACAAAACAACAAGTTGGCTTCCCAAGGGTTTAGCAAAGAGACAAACCTCCCCCCAACGTGTTTATTAAGAATCTTTCGGGGGCAGAATTTCCTGGGGGCTGAGTTGGGTGTAATTTTTGCTGGCATGACAACTTCAGATTAGAGCTGGCAGGATTTAGAGCTTCATCTCTTCGTATTCACCTCAGTCAATAAGGCAGCAAATTTATTTAGTGTCCAGAGTCAGTTTGCTGTCTGTCTGGTGCATTGTTTCACAGTTAAAAATGGCAATACATCTGTAGATCTATTTTGAAATGAATGACTTTCAATACCCGAGGAGAAGGATGAGAAAACCTGTTTGTGCTGGTGCTGACAGAGAAATGAATTTCTCCACCGACTCGAATTTTGAAGGTTTGATTATTTTTGTGTTTGTTTTTTTTTTTTTTTTCCCTTAAGAAAGTTTTCTGCTTGTTAAGTTTCCCCAGTTCATCCTGGGAGAAGAAGTTGTGAAGAATCACATGTTGTAGATGCTTTTCTTTAGGGTGGCAGTGACATCAGGCAAACCCTGGTGCCATTGACACCCCAAATGCAAGTGGCACTGGAGGGGAAAGGTTGTTCCCACGAGCAATTTCTGAGCAAAACCTGTCTCTGGTGGGGGGGGAAGGGAGGGAGAGGATGGGCAGTTAGAAAATGTCCAGGTGGGAGAATCTTTCTGCAGGTAAAATTTGGGGGAAATTCTGGCATCTATCCCACCTTTCACTGTTCGGTGTGTAGTCTCACCTTGGACTTGTCTGGGACCTGAAATGAGAAAATAACTGGGGTCTGTCCCTTCTTTCCTTCATCCCTGGCAGGTGATTAAATCTCTTGGAGAACCTGTGGCCTGGAATTAGTTTATCTACGTGCTTTGACCTCCAGCCCATTGCAGGCCCTGCTTGAAGCCCCCAGGGGTGTGGGGAGGGTTTGACTTTGCTTGAGTCTTAATTAAAGAGATTTAGATCCTGCAGTATGCATAATATGTATATTATGCATTAATATATTAATGAATGTATAAAAGAGTTCTAATTTAGCACATAAACTTTAAAATAAATGGGTTCATTAAGGAAGTGTAATGGGCCATTTAGAGCAGGAGATGGGTGTCATTGAGAGGAGTTTGAAGATGTCTTGGGTGCTCAAGAAGTGAGAATTCCAAGATGTTATTTGTAGATCATTCCCGGGATCTCACAGGTAGCCAAGTGAACGAAGGCAGCTGGAATGTGGAATTGCAGGAGGGTTGGGAGATGCCCAGTTTGCAAAACCCTTTTGGGGCTTTTCTGTGTCTTCTGGGAATTCCAGTTTGGCTGCTCCACTTCCACTCCACCCCCCCCCCCCCCCAGTAAACCCCAACAGTTTTGTCTGTCAAGAACTACCTCTCGAATCTACAAAAGTGAAAAAAAATCCAAAAAAAGCTCTGAGGCTTCAGTTTACACAAAGAAGGAAACCCAGAGCACTTAAATTGTGGCCCTGCTGCCACTCCAGGTGGATGATGTGCCCACAAGGGACTAAGTAAGCAGCCATTTACATGGACTGGAGTGCAAAAACATTCCTGGTCCAGCTGGACAAGGAGAAGGAAACCTGCTTAGTTTCCCTGTTATTAGTTAATTTATTTGTTGTTTCCTCTCTGTGAGAGCAGACATCACAGCAGGGTGTGTTACCAAACCAAATAAATTCCATTTTATGCAGTGCCTTATGATCACTAATACAGAGTAAAAAAGTTGGTTGGAGCAATGACCTCACACACCTTTGTGTGGGTTTTCTCCCAAACAATTCCTTCCCAAATACCACTGGGATCTGCAACAAGTTTTTCTTCCCCCTTATTGGATATTCACTTGTTTTCTGAGTTTGCTTCAAGTCCCAGGACAAATCATGGGCAAAAGAAAAGATGTTATTTTTGTGCTAAAGCTGTAGAGTAAAGATTCATTTTTATTTTAGGAAGAAATTCCTCCCTGGGAGGGTGGGGAGGGGCTGGGATGGAATTCCCAGAGAAGCTGTGGCTGCCCCTGGATCCCTGGGAGTGTCCAAGGCCAGGTTGGACCATCCTGGGCTGGTGGAAGGTGTCCCTGCCCGTGGCAGGGGGTGGCACTGGATGGGCTTTAAAGTTCCCTTCTTGCCCAAACCATTTCAGGTGCTCTACCTGTGAGGAATCATGTGGAGCATCACCCCTTGGGAAGCTAAAGCTGGAAAAAACCCAGCTGGAAAAACCCAGCAATTATTCTTTCTGCTCCACTGAAGCTCCTGATCCCCCAAGAAGTTCGAGAGACTTTTTCCTCTGCTTTTAAAAAAAAAAAATAAATAAAAGCAAAATTAATTGGAAATGACAAGAGGAAAATGATCCAGCTGAATGCTTTGATAAGCAATCAAGGCTTAATAGATTAGAAAATATAATTAATTACTTAATTATACTCAAAGTGGTTGTTGTTGGTAGATTGTTCAGTGAAAAGCCATTGTTGGGTGGGAGGAGATGCCCCTTGCATGAATATCAGGATCCAGGAAGCTTTTGCTGCTGGCAGGGACTGTGGTGAGCACAGGGGGTTGTTCCACTCATTTTCCAAAGGGCTGGAGTTACTTTGCCCCATTTTGCTTTGGTTTGAGTTTGGAGCAAACCCTGGCTGGGAGAATTTAGGGGGGAGAAAAAAAAAAAAAAAAAAAGATTTCTCCCAAATGGATCCCAATCCCAAGTTCTGGGATTTTTCAGGGCTTTGCAAAAGGTGGGGGTGGGGGTGGAAGGTGGAAGAGTCCCAGTGTGGGGGACAGAGGGAGCTGGGCGGGCCGTGGGGACACCCAGGTGAAGGTGATGAAGCGGTTGGGGGTCAGTGTGGGATTTGGGAACGTCAGAAGGGGCACAGAATAACGGGAGGCAGAATTCAGGAGGGTCAGACTCGCTTTGGAAGATGTAACTCAGCTCTGCAGGTGGGCTCCAACCCCTTCCCCGACCCCTGGGACTCAGGGATGAACAGAACAGCTGAAAAACAGCCCCAAATCCTGAATTCAGCTGCATAATCCTGCCTGCAAAACCTTGGGGTTGGGGATAACGGTGCCAAGCACTCCCCAATCCCTTCATTACCCACCCAAGCTCCTGTCCTGTCCAGGAGGGAACATCCATGGAATTCTGATGGGAAGGCCTGGGATTTAGGATGAGCAACCTTTCCACAGGGCTTTGCATTGAATAAACAACATTCAAAAGCAGCTCTGAGAGAGCAATGCCACGTTTCCATGGCAAAGGACAGAGAAAGGCAACGGTTGTGGTTGGTAAAAAGAGATTGTGGAGCGGTGGGGAAGGTGCTGAGCTCTCTTTTACCACTTTGAGCACCCTTTCCTGACAATACTGGGTTTTTAGAGGCATCATCTTTCCCTGCTGGAAACCTAACGAGCCAAAATATGCACCAGGATCATGGGATCATGGAATGGAAGAGTGGGTTGGGTTGGAAGGGACCTCAAAGCTCATCTCAGTGGTGGAATCCCCATCCCTGGGGGGATTTACCAGCCCTGGGGATGTGGCACTTGGGGACACGGGCCAGTGGTGGCCTTGGCAGTGCTGGTTGGATCTGATGATCTCAGAGGGATTTTCCAACCTAAATAATTCCATGACTCCACGTGAACTGCTGTATCCAGTCCAAGCTGGAGATGAGTGATGATGTTTGGTGGAAATAACCAGCCAGAATCCAGGACTCTGGAAGAAACTGGAAAACTTTCCCTCCTCTTTCCCTTTCCCCTTCTCCTTCCTCTTCCTCTTCTCCTTTTCCTTCTTCCCTTCCCTTCCACAGCTGGTGGATCAGTGGGGTTTTAGATCAAACCAATAACAGGAATGTCAATAAATTCCCAGGATCAGATGGAATCACCCCACATTTCCAGGGGTTGTTGGAGTATAAGTTGTTACACTCCCAGCTCAGGGGTGTCTCGTGTTTGTAGCAGGCACTGAATAATAATAAAAAAACCAGAAAACACAAGATTTTTAATAGGGCCCTTAAAAACTCCACAGAGGTCAGAGGTGCTGCCCGAGGAGATGCTGGAAGAGCGAACAGTCCTCTGAAAACAGCTCAGTGGTGATCAGGAAAACAAATAAATGGAGAGAAACTGCAAAGAATCGAGAATAAAACATCATTATTCCTTCTCTGCTCCCTCCATGTGAGGGGAGTTCCTGCAGCTCTGGTCACCACAAAGCAGCTTTAGGAGGACTGGGAAACAAGGGAGAGAGGGGAAGATCAGAGGTATGGAAAGTCTTACATGGAAGGAGAGTGGTAAATGAACAACATCCCTGACCCCGGAAGGGAGATGACTGGGGGGAGATGGGATGGAATCTGTAATTTCCCAACAAATACCAGCTGGTTGCAGCTCTACAGAGGAAGGTCTTTGCTGTCATAAACCCTCAGCTCACAGGTCTCTAAAAATCACAGTAATCTCTCCGTCCCTTTTGGCCATGTCAGCCCCTCAGGGACAGGAGGGAGTTTTGTGTGGGGTTTAAACAAATGGAATCCTCACCTTGCTCTGGGCCCTCAGCAGGCTGAGCTGCAGATTTATTTAGTCAAAATAAACCAGCACAGCCCGGAACTGCCACGGAATTAGTTTGCCAGACACCAGGATAATGATTCCCTGGCTGTGCTAATTGTATTAGCACAGCCCTGTTCTCTGGCTGGGGTAAACACCACGCAAAGGGAGAGCAGAGCCTTGTTCTCACGGTGGGGCAGGGATCAGGTTTGTCCCTGAATGTGGTTTTTTGGCTCTTGTTCTTGGACAAACAGTTGTTGTTTTTTTTTAAAACTGGTAGTTTATTCTGGAGCGTGGGTGGGGGGGGGCAGAGCAGCTTCTGTGCTGTCCCCTTCTTCAGGGAGGGTTATCCAGGGGATATTCCCGCTCAGGAGAAGTGGGAAGGTTGCAGTGGTGCAGAGCGAAGACCTTGCCTTGCATCTGGCTTCCAAAAATCCGTACATCCCGAAGGAAACCTCGTTTATTAACATTTTGTTACGGTTTGGTTTAAAAAAGAGCAGGCTCGGGTTGTGCTGTGGTTTGAGTGTTGGGCTTTTTTTCCTTGATTGTATTCCTCTTGTATTGATACCCTGGCAAAAGGGAAAAAACAAAACAAAACAAAACAAACAACCCTACAACAAGCTCATCCCCTCATTTGTCAGCCCCAAACCATATGGTGGAGGCTACAATGGAGCCATGGTTGATCACCCTCCCCTCTCATGTGCAGCTGTTTGCTTTCTGATGGATAAATATGTGTTTAAATAATGCAGCCCACCCCACTCTGTCCATTTTTGTCTAATGTTCCCTCAGACAACCGAATGTTTCCATTATTGCCCAATAAACATCTTGGAGCCTGACCTGTTCCTGCTTTAAATGCACATCAAGGTGCCTTTCCTTGGCTTCACCTTCCAAAGGCAGCTCTGCAGCTGTTCATTATTTCCAGCACTTTACTACAAGAGACTCGTCGTCGGGAGATAATTCTTTTTTTTTTTTTTTTCCCCTTCCTCCCCCTCTCCTTAGAACTTCATAAAAAAAACCCCAAAAAAACGTTCTAGTTCCTGACCACAAAGCCCCCATTGAACGGAGGATTGTGGAGGAGTGCTGGGAGCTTTGATGGCAGGGCTGTTCTGCTTTCAAAGGGCACCGGGGCTGGCAATGGCCCATCCTTTTTTTATTTTTTATTTTTTTTTTTTTTTCATGGAATAGGGAGAGGCTGAGCCTCCTCCTGGGCAGGTTTTGAAGCTGAACTTCCCACACAAAGGGTAACCGTGTCAACCACTGTCCAGCACTGCTATCAGCACTCACTGTGGCACCTGGGGGGGTTGTTTAATAGGGAGATGAAGGCTCTGAGGCTCCTCCTCGGGGGGTAAAACACCTGCTTGTCATCCCTGCAGGGGCTGCTCCTTCTCCTTGCTCTTGTGGGGCTTTTTATGCCCTTTATTCCGGGGTAATAAGGAGGGAAACCCAATAATCACTGGGAAGCTGATGGATAGAGTGAAATCGTGGCTTAAATAGAATCATGGAATCGTTAGAGGGTGGAAAAGACCTTTGAGATTTCCATCACCAGAACACTTGTGGAGTCCTGGAATGGTTTGGATTGGAAGAGGCCTTAAAGCCCATCCAGTGGCACCCCCTGCCACCTTCCAGAGGACCAGGTTGCTCCAGCCTGACCTTGAACACATCACAGGAAAGGCCTGCTGATTCGATAAGGGTTGAACCCAGTTATTTGGTGGAGATGAAATGAAAGGCTCTTTGTTGCTGCAGAGACGATTCAATAATTTCAATTTCCGGAATTGGAAGGGCATCTCCAATTTATTTGAGTGGCCCTTGATCCGAGACACTGGGACAAGGTTTTAAGATTTTTGAGAGTCCTAAAACCCCCTTTTACACAGGCCCAGAAAGTCTTTTGTCAATGGTCCTTGTGTGATTCTGTGTGGGTCATATCACACACCAGAGCCCTGTATCTGAGGGTTAAATGAGCATCAACTCTGCCAGAATTCCTGTAGGGAATTCCTGGATTGGAAATACACAAATATTAAATATATGGAAGAATTATTGAGGAGCTTTGCAAGATCTCTATCAAATATAACAGGGGGGCAGCAAGGGCTGGTTCTGCTGCTGGCTCCTGACAACTGGCAATAACAAATAAAGATTAACTAATATTAATACATATAACATAATAAATAATAACAAGTAATAAATAAATAATAATAAATAATAAGTAATAATAAATAATAATAAGGAAAATAAAGAAAATAATAAAAATGTTATAATACAATATAAATAATATAACAAGTAATATTAACTAATACACATTAAAAATAAATAAATAATAAATAAATGAATAATAAATAAATAATAAATAAATATTCTTGTGAAGAGGAAACAAGCAGAGTTGCCTGAGGTGGAGACCCTTCATGGGGTGGGTTGTGCAGGTCACACCACCTTGAACCTCCTCTCCTTGGCAAAGCCCATGGGCAAGAGGCAGTGGAGCAGACAGAGCCTGGGAGGGATGTGCCTGCAGGAATGAGTCACCAGGAAAAAAAAAAAAACAACCCAGTGACCAGAAACTCCCTGTAAATATTTCATTAACGTGGCAGTGCAGCACTCGCTGTGTCTGAGGGATCCAGCACTAAGCACAGGGGGGATCAGGGGGGGATAAAACCTTCTGGATGTTTCTGGAGGGGTCTGATCTGGGCCTTGGCTTGGGACAGGTCTCAGGTGGGACAATCATGGACACCCAGAGCCTGATGTCGGGCTGAGCTTCAACGCCTGGCTCTGTTTCCTTGGCTTTTTGGGAGGAACTGTGATGTGTTAAACCCTTGGAGGTGGGGAAGGAGGTGCATTTGGGGTGGATCTTGTGATTCCACCAGTGTGGGGTGATTATTTGGCTTCTGCAATACCCAATAATCTCATGAACCCATTCTGTTAGTGATGGGGAAACACTATTATGTATAATATTAAAGGATATGTATAATATTAAAGGCTGTGTCAAAACAGCCAGTGCTTTATGCTCTTTTTTAGAGAGCTGGGATCATGGAGATAAATTGCCTTTTTTATTCCACATTAATCTCCATCCACCTCGTGCTGTCCCTCAGCTGCTCCATCCTGCTCTGGGGGCAGATGGGAGATAAGGAGTGTGTCTCTTAGCCATGTGCTCTGTGGTTCAGGAAGCCTGGCCAGTCCCCTGGTGAGAATGAAAACATTCTCAGGGATATTTTCACTCTCTTCCCTTTCCAGAGGCCCTGTGGGCAGCTCACTTGTGATCTGACCCTTCTGCTTGTTTGAGGTTTTCAGTGGAAGTGTCTTTGTCCTCAGGACTGTGCTCCGTGATCCTGAGTGGAGAATCCGAGGGCAGCACAGATCCAGTGTCTTTTCCACGGTCTTTTTTAACCTGTTTCCTGCTGCAATTACTGTGGGATCGTTTGTTTAGCCTCCCCCCTGTGGCCCTGGAGTCACAGTGTCACCTCTGTTCTCCTCTTAGCTGGGAGGGGAGAGGGAAGGTCTGAGGTGTCCTCAGGGCAGCGGCAGCCACAGATCAACCACAGAATCATGGAATGATGGAATGGTTTGGGTTGGAAGGGACATTAAAGACCATCCAGTTCCAACTCCCACCAGCCCAGATTACAGTGCAAGGCTCTGCTTTGAAGGCTTTGTTGGTCTTGGATGGACTGCACGGAAATAGAGGGCTCCAAAAAGCAGGAGCAGGCAAACCCCTTGCATGGGGGGCTGGGGCATCTCCTTAAACCACCCTGTCAAAGCCAAACCCAGCTGTAAACTGGCAGGTTTGAACTGTCTCAGGACACTGGGGAGATGAAACACCTCCCTGGCCCCCCAGGGGTGTTCAGTTCAGGTCAGGATCACACCTTTGACACCTTTGAGTCTCAGCATTGTCCTCTCTCAGTGTGCTCCAGTCGAGTCCATCCCAGAGCAGGGACTGAATCCTTTGGAGGTTCATCCAGACTGGTGAACCCTGAGAGCTCCTGGGGCCAGCCTGGAGCTTGTTTGGAGTGAATCCCTCCCAGTGTGTGTGCTGTGGACACTGTGCACCCACTGCCAGCTCCTGTGCTCACTCCCAAACACACACACACCGTGGCCACATGACGAGGGGAGTCATTTCGGGATAAAAGATCTGTATTCATGCATTTAGCTCGTGGAAAAATCTGTCCCTCAATCTGTGCATCAGCTCTGAGATCTTTTTTTATTTTTTTTTTTTTTTTATTCCTGTTTGCTATTTGCCTTTCTCCCACCCTTCATCTGTCACGCCTGTCTGGAGTGCAAGCTCTGCAGGGCAGGGACTCTCCCTGAGCACACGAGCCTTGGGTACCACCCAGTGCAGCTCCAGCTCTTGTGGAGGCCTCTGGGCACTGCAAATAAGCAGCAGATTTGGGATTGTGAGAGGTTTATTTGTCTCTTTCTGTTTCTTGTCCCAGTGTGCCTGGCCCTTGTGTAGTTTGGGGTCTGGTCATGGGTCTTACAGGTGGTGGGTGTTGGTTCCAGGTGGCTCCAACAGGTATTGAGCCACCAAAGGGGGAGAAATTCCTCCCTGTGAGGGTGGTGAGGCATGGGAACAGGTTGTCCAGAGGCTGCCCCATCCCTGGAAACGTCCAAGGATAGATTGGATGGGGCTTGGAGCAACCTGGGCTATGGAAGGTGTCCCTGCCCGTGGCAGGGGGTGGCACTGGATGGGCTTTAAGGTCCCTTCCAACCCAAACAATTCTGTGTTTCTCTGATTTGTAGCAACCCAGAGTGAATTGTGAACTGGATTCACAGTCCTCCCAAAGCAGCTTTAAGGTCCCTTCCAACCCAAACCATCCTGGGATTCCACAATCCCACATAGAAGGTTGTTAAAGTTGCAGCCCCCTGTCCCACCAAGGTAATGCCACACCGAAAAAAATCAAATGACTCCCGTTTGCTGATCCCTTGGGACACACTGGAATTACCTTTCCCGACCGAGAACAAGCTTAAAAAAATACCAGAGGAGCTGGGAAGCCTTTGCTTTGCTGGCTGGGAGGATGTCCAAGCACGCTGGCTGGGGTGAGCCGCAGGTATTACCAACAGCTGCCCCTTTACTTTCCAAATTCAGCTCCCAGAGCGGGTTTTCCTTTCCAGGAGGGTTCCCTGAACCCAATTCTTTTCCCTTCCCCCCCACCCCCGCTGCTGTGTCGAGCACCGGGGCAGTCCAAGCGGGCAACAACTCTTTTTGCTTGTTGGCGTTCCTTGCGCCAGCCCAGGGATGAAGTAGATTTGTTCTGCTTTCCTGGGATCCCGGAGCCTGCAGGGCCAGCGGGCTCCGGAGCTCTGCAGCCCTCTCCTGGCTGCATCCGAGAGCGCTCAGAGCTCAGAGAAGCCACTTCATTTCTGTCCCGGCGTGTCTGGACACGTCGTTTGTTTCGCAGCCAGACGGATTTACACCTCCCTGTGCCCGCCACTCCAGCTTTGCCTCCAGCTCTCCCCAAGGGGATCCAGCGGTCCTGGAGCTGCTCTGTCCTGAGCCAGTGGCTGGAGCAGCTCTCTGGGAGCGCTTAGAAACGGGGCGAAATGAGGAGGACTTGCTGATGATTTCCATCTCCACAGGGAACAGACGGCTTGGAGCATCTTCCCTCTCCTCTCTGTCTTCACCATCTTGACTGTGGTGCTTCTGTGCCAGTTCTCAGAGGGTTCACGGTTTGCTTTGGAAAGGACCTCGAAGCCCATATCTCACCCCCTTCCACCAGCCCAGGTCGCTCCAAGCCCTGTCCAGCCTGGCCTGGAACAATTCCAGGGATCCAGGGGCAACCACAGCTTCTCTGGGCAGCAGAGCTGTCTCTGGGTTAGCCACTAAGCCTTAATTTCTGATTTTTCAGTGCTTTTCCTGTGCTGTTGCTGCTCTCTCCTCTCGTGTTACACAGTGGTTGTTTTGAGGATTAGCATGTGGTTTGTTTGCTGTTGTGTTTTTTTTTTTGTTTGTTTGTTTGTTTAGTGTCATCCAGATATTCCTTTCTGCTTTAAAAGTGTCCCTAAACTACTGTTGCTCAATAATAGCCACCGTTTTGGCTTTCTTGCAGTAATTGAATTGATCTGCTCGGGTTTTGCAGCAGCAAACGTTGCTAAGCCAAGGATATTTCCTAACCCATCTTCCTCCCAGTTTTCTCAGGGATTCTGAATATGCCTTTATCAATGATTCCCCTGCATATTGCAACACTTGCCCAGAGGAAGGAAAAAAGTCATTTGTTTTCTGGAGAGTATTAAAAAATAATTCTCTCATTGGGAAACGTCCTTGCCTGCAATGCTGGACACTCCTGCATTAATTTTCTGCTCACTTGATCTCTGATGTACAAAAAAAAAATCCTGCAGAACGTGACTGAAGCACAAAGCCCTGTGTGCTATTGATTTTCCAGCGGTGTCTGAGTCCCTTCCCTGCCTTCCCTGCTCCCCCTGTTTGCCACCTCAGGATTGTTTGGAGCGCGGGAGCGACGCTGCAGTCGCGTCCCTGCTTTGCCTGTGGCACAACTGTCACGGCTTTGGCCAAACAGGGACTTGCAGCAATTCATCTTCGAGGGTCTTGAGGCCTTTTAGGAGCTGGAAGTCCTTGTTTTGGCACAGGTGAGCGGGGGATAACGGTGTAGCTGCAGTTACCTTCATGGTTAGGTGCAGGTGGATGGTTGGGCTGAGCAGCATCACCCCTCAGCACGGGGGGGAGGAATTAGAATTCTCCACCAAACCAGGCTGTCTCCCAGAATCCACGACCCTGAGCTCTGGTCCTCCAGCCTTGGCACCAGGCAGTGCCACCCACAGCCTGCCAGTCTCCACAGAGCCATGGAATCATGGAATGTACTGAGTGGGAAGTGACTCACCAGCATCATCCAGTCCAGCCCTGCCCAGGCCCATCCCCAAGAGTCCCACCACGTGCCCGAGAGCATCACCCAAGAGCATCACCCTGGAGCTCTGGCAGGCTCTTCATCCTCACCCCTGAGGGTTTTTGATCTTCCCCCTCTTGAGAGAATTGATCTTCCCCCTCTGGAGGGAATTTCTCTCACTGTCTTCTCACCAGAAATGAATAATTCCTTGAAGCTGAGCTCGGTTTCCACTCGTGGTGCTTTGCTCTCTCCTCTCCCTCGAGTTTAAGGCTTCCCTGGGCAGCAGTTCTGGGTGTTGAGGGGCTCAGGGCAAACACCAGCAGCGTCTCTGTGGTTTTTTCTGCCGGTCATTCTCTGCTCTGACACCCATTTTCTGTGAGGAAGGACCCCTTGAGGAGGCTGGAAAAGAAAACAAATTATCTGCTCTCTTAGGGCACTGAATTTGAAACGGTGGCTCCTTGTCATCTTAGAGCTTGTTGGGGATGCAGGGGCTGGAGGCTCGATTTTTTTCACTGGAGATAATTTCTGTTTAATTTTATGTAAAAATGGTTTCTATTGAATATTAAATATTCAATATTAAATGGAATTAGGGCCAATTAAAACGTGGCTCTAAGCTTTTTTTCCCAATCCAAATGGGTTGAGACTGATCTGACTCCAGCCAAAACCTTTTGGGTATTGTACGAGCAGCTAAAATAGAAAGAAAAAAATTTCCATTTCTTTTATCCCTTTCTTCTCACAGTGGTGTGGGTTTAATCACCACTCATCATCTTGCATTGTTTGTACCTTCTCATGTCTTTGGGACAAAATATTGTGCAGTTTGAGTCACGTCTCTCCCACTTTAGGAAAGGCAGTTTCGTTCTCCTGATGTCCAAAATCAATGCAGAGCTCTGACCAGTATTTAAAAATCTTTGAGGAGGCCATCCATTTCGGGAGAGCTCTTTTGCTGCCTGTAAATTCTTGGAGATGTAGTGAAATTCCTGGGGAAAACAGAGCTGGAAGTGTCTAAAGGGAAGCTGAGCTGACGCTTTTGAAGGTCTGTGGATTCAGGAACCCCAAGAGTGAAGAGGAGGCTCCCAAAGGGATTCTTTGCATCTGGATGGGGAACTCCTCCGACTGCACCTCCTTTGAAGGACTGATCTTCTGTCCCTAAGCAATGGAAAAGCTTTTTTTTTTTTTTTTTGAACCACCATCCCCCTTGGATTCTCTAGAAACTGATCCTGATAGCACTGAGAGCAATATTAATGCCTTTCCAATCAGAATATCCTGATAATTTGTTTATTTTGTTGGTGGGAAATCAAAGGTTCCCATGACTCTCCCTGGAAACTTCTCATCAGTGGGGCTTTTTGTCATTAAAAAACCACACCGAGCAATTTAAAAGAAATATTTTGCCCAAGGAACAATAACAAGGCTTAGAAGACTTCTTTCTTCCCAGCAGAAGTGACAGGGGGACGTGACACAGGGGTTTGAAACGTGGGATGCGCTCGGCAGGGATGGCCAAATAAATCAGCCAAGCCCCTCCTTGGTGCACCCTGTACATGCCCTGAAAGTTGGGCAACATTTCCATCCCCAATCAGGAATTAATAGTTGTATTTTAATTTGGTTTGTACTGAATTGATCCACTTTGTAAGGTATTGTACAGCCCCTAAATGGCTTATTAAGGTGACATATGATTTCTTAGGTTAATATACTTCTAATCATATCTAATACAATAGTGTTTGTTTAATTCCTGCAGTTATTAATTATCAGCCAGCTCTTCATGAACTCTGAATAGATCTTTAATAGGGCATGGAGAAGCAACTGGTGGCTGCCCCATGTCTCCTGCCTGATGTTTCTCTCCATTTTTCATACTAAGACCTCTCTTCTGACAGTCTGTGTCAGTTTGGGGATCCCATTTCCCCAGCCAGAAATTCAACAGTTGAATAAGATCAAGGATCCATTTGTCAGTCATTAGTGGGATTTAGGCTCCAAATTTACACTGACACCACCTTTTTTTTTTCACCAGGACACGATCTGAGACCTGCCAACCACAACCCTTTATCTCCAAGTTCCATTTTCCTAATGGAAAGGTTAAATTGAAGAAGCTTTTCTATGCCCAACCCTCTCATCCTTGAAAATATTTCGGGCTTGGTTCTAAAGGCCTTGGTTTAATCCCCAGACTTCCAGGATCCAAGTCTAAATCTTAGGATCATGGAATGGTTTGGGTTGGACACATGTCCAAATTTGTATGTGTGTGTGCAAGGAACTGGCACATCCCTGCAGGGCACCAACCTTTGGTGAGTGTTCAGCAGGCTTTCCTTGATTTCTTGGAGGAAACAGGTGGGTTGTTGGGAGTTTCTTGCTGATTTTGGGGCAGGGGGCTCAGCACCACGTGGGGTTGGGACCTTCAGTACGGACTGAGGCTGCCACCTCCTCTCTCATCTCCCAGGGGCAGCTGCACAGCCCATTAATCTGCTTTGGGAGGAAATAAGGCAGAGGAGGTTCCCGTCTGCAGTGGGGAGGAAATGGAACGTGAAATGGAGGGAGATTGCTGGTGGGAATTGCACCTACAGCTCGAGCCCCCAGGAGTGCCCAGCAGAGGCACACGGACCCCAGGCAAAGCTGCCCGTGGGGTCTGAGACCTCCCAGAAAAGCCTGGACTCGTTAGAGACCTCAAAGACCACCTAAAACTCAAGCTGAGAGTTCTCCTGAGCCGCTCAGATGTCACACACACGAGCTCAGTGACGTTTGTGCTCCTGATCCCTCATCACCCCCCCCTACCTCCGTAAATGAGCCCTCCGACACCGAACGGGTTTAATAACCGAGGTTTGGATGTTTTTGTCAGCAGGGGAATTACCTGAGGAAACACGGACTGCAGAACAAAAGGGCTGCTTGAAAAAGCAGCCAGGCAGGCACTGCTGTGTTTGCTCCAGCTGGAAGCAGAAAAAACAGGCCCCTTTTTTGTGTTTCAGCACCAGCCTCGGCGCCCGCGTTTGTCCCTCGGAAGGGCTTTGATGGCGAGCGTGGGCTGGGGCGTTTTTTTTTTTTCTGAATAGGGATGTTTCTCTGAGCTGGCTCCAAAGGGATGTTCCAGGGGCTGTTGGCTGTGATTTTTTTTTTTTCCAGCGGCGTGAAATCACTGGAATTGTTTATACCAGCTCTCTGTGCCTAATGTGCCTGATCAATGTGTCTCTAAGGTGAGCCCGCGTGCTCCAGCGATCACAACGCCACCAGTAGTACATCTTGCTTATTTTTGCTCTAAATTATGATGGGCTCGAAAATGAACTCTGAATTTGATTTATCAACAGCCACGATGCTAATTCACCAATGAAGTCATGGTGCTCTGAGGCTCAATATTAGCACTAATGAGAAAACATAGCTGCCATATTTTTTAAGCGCCGGGTTTCCACTACATATGGGCAAGTTCTAAAGTCGCGTGTAATTTAATCGTGTAATCATTAACCAGGCAAGCATTCCCACATAAATCAGGTTACCTGGATTCCAGGCTACCAGCAAACGTGAATTCCCTGAGAATATTTGTGCTTGGGGTTTGGGTTTTGTTGTGATGTCATGGGGATGAATGGAGCGGGTCTTGGGTTTTACAAACAAGCTGTTCCTCCTCTTTGGAGACAGAAGCCCCAGGATTGAAGGTGTCTGAGCTGCAGTGTCTAAACAGGGACTGGGTACAGCCAAGGTGCCCAGACTGAGACAGTCTGGGGCTCAGAAGGGCAGCACTTCCCCTGCCAAGCTCTGGGTTTCAGGGTCTTGCCAAGGCAGTCACTTGTCTGGGAATCCTGTGACAGTTTGTGCCCTTGTGCC
The DNA here is from genome assembly GCF_003031625.1 of Empidonax traillii. Classification (NCBI taxonomy): domain Eukaryota; kingdom Metazoa; phylum Chordata; class Aves; order Passeriformes; family Tyrannidae; genus Empidonax; species Empidonax traillii. The sequence continues at coordinate 56,440 of NW_020956204.1, forward strand.
ATCCTCCTCTCAGGGGAAAAAATTAAAGTGCACTCCATCCCACTCCCCCCAGAAGCTGCTGGGATTTCAGTCCTTCCACAGATCTGTTCTCTTGTTGGGAATTCTGGCAGGGAGTCACCTGGACATCCAGGGCCGTTCATTTACCTCAGGAAAGCGTCTCCTTCTCTGCAGGACAGTGAATGGTGGGAGATCTTTCTTCAGAATGGAGCCTGAAGAACAAACCTTCATATTTCCATCATGAAATGGGGCTGTTCTGAGCCCCTGGGCTTCCAAAGGGTGATTTAAGAGTTGATCAGGAAATCATCTCAGCCTGGGATGGACAGTGGTCGGGTCTGGCTGAACTGCAAGTGATTCTGAGGGAGACAGAGCCTTAATCTCCCACCCTCAACAATTCTCCCTGCACGAGGCTGTTGCTGTGAGCACAGAGGGAAACACCTGAGCAGGGGCTGCAGTCAGGATGAAAAAACTTGGTCCTGCACTCCTGGAATTCCTTGGGAGAGGTGTCACACTGTAAAGATCATGTTGGGCTGAATTCCAGCTTGTCTGAGGCCTCCTGTTGGGAGGCACAGCGAGCAATTAAGAGTGTGTGAGGGTGTTTAACACACTCTGAGAGGTGGCAGAGAGAGAAAAATATTCTAGAAATAAGGTCACTTGGTATTCACCCAGTCCAGCATCCTTTAAATCTCCCTGGGTTCACTATATGGGAAGGTTGCATCTCTACTGATGTGCTTTCCTAGTTCCAGAATAAGGATTTTTACTGATGTTTGGGTTAAATAAATCTATATTTTAATGGCTGCACTCAGGAGAAGCAGAAGTCCAGGCTGAATTCTTATGACTGACTTTTTTTTTTAATAGAACTTTCTTGTGTAATAATCATGGCTAATTTACTTCCCAATGTTTTTGAAGGAAGTAAAACTGCTGATAAAAATTCAGTGCAGTGTAAAAGAAATTTAAAAAGCCTCAGAACTGCAAGGTGGATCCATGGATTTGCATGTTGGGGTGACTGAGGGTTGATCTGAACATCACTGGGGACTCTCAGAGGGAAAGTGGACGGGGAATGTTGAGGAATAACTTCACAATCCAGGCCAGAATCTCACTGTATTTTGGGTAACTGCAGTTACTTCAGCTTGGGTTGGGGGGTGGGTAGTTGTTCTCCAGCAAAGCTGCTGAGCTGGGAACCTCTCCAGTGTCACTTGGACTGCGAGAAGGGAGGATTTGCATTCCTAAATTTCCCCTGTTAAATCTTTTGTCTTCTTCACTTAGCTGGGGATTTTATGTAAATGGAGCCTGCAACAGGAGCTCTGGCTGAAGTGCTGTTGAGGTGCAGAGTTTGTTCCACTTGGGAGTGAGGGTGTGGGGAGGTTGTGGGCTCCAGGAGTCAACAGGGGGTGACTAATCCCAACCTCACAGGGTAGGAAGGGCTTTGTGCAACAACTCGACTTCTCCAGAGCAGGGATTAATTCACTGACTTAATGAACTTGTCCACAACGCTGGATGGGATAACAGAGTCATCACAGGATGGGTTGGGTTGGGAGGGACCTTAAAGCCCATCCAGTCCCACGGGCAGGGAAACCTCCCACCAGCCCAAATTGCTCCAGCCTGGCCTTGGACACTCCCAGGAATCCAGGGGCAGCCACAGCTTCTCTGGGAATTCCATCCCAGAAATTAAAATAGAAGAATCAAATAGACTTTTTTAAAGAAAATACTGTGAAGGCACACATCTGCTGGGAAACCTTTTGGCATTCCAGGAGATGCCCAGAGAAGCTGTGGCTGCCCCTGGATCCCTGGAAGTGCCCAAGGCCAGCTTGGAGCAACCTGGGACAGTGGAAGGTGTCCCTGCCCATGGCAGGGGGTGGCACTGGATGATTTTAAGGTCCCTTCCCAAACCCAAACCACTCCAGGATTGTGTGATTCCATGTCCCACCCTGAGTAGCTGTGAGTGAGCCCAGGGAGCCAAGAGCTGAGTCAGATGTTGTGACAGATCCTCCAAAGGGAAGAGTTTGTTTTGCATATGTTGTGTTTCCATATGATCAACTCCTCGTCTTCACTTGCAGCTGAACTCCTTCCAGGACTGAATTTAAGGAGTTTGGGGGTTGGTGGCAGCAGAGTGGGAGGGGGGGACAGTGCAGGAACCCATGCAGAGGACCCTGTTCTGCTCCTGCCTCTGCCTTCCCTTTGCTGGCAGGTGAATCCTCACCTCACTCCCATTTTTTGGCCCGTGAAAGATGTGCCCTGCATGGAGAAGGACTGAGATAAAGAGTTCCAGATTGGCTGAGGTTGGAAAAGGCCTCATAAAATGACTCAGCCAAGGTCACAGCTGAGTTTGTCAGGCATTGGTTCCATACCAAGAGCGAAACAAAAGGGAAGTTACTTCAGAACCTGGAACTAAAATACTTATAAACTTAATTCTCGACAGCTTGGATGGTTTTAAATAGGTTTTTTTGTCTCTGAATCAGCAAAAATGCCACAGTAGGAGCTGTGTAAATGAAAACAAGGGAGAGAGTGCATAAAATCACCGAAAAAGGTCTGAGAAGGGAAGTGTTTATCCACTGTTTAGGGATGTTTTGGAGATGCTGGCCCCTCTGACTACTGTTTGGGGTTTGCAGACAGGCCTCAGGTGGTTAATGAACTGTGTGTTATTGCTGCAGAGCAGGGACCTCCATCTCCACAACACAAACAGTCCTTGGCTTTTATGGAATCATAAAGAGCTGCCTGAAAAGCTGAGGACAAACTCCGGCCCTGAGAGGAACTGGCACAGAAATTGCTGCATCCAAGGGGAGATTCGGGGGTCTCATCCCATCAAATTCTCCCCAGCAGCTTCTCTCCTGCACCCTCTCTCCATTCAGCTGCGGTGCAAAACGAGGCTTTCAGCTGAATTCCAGCCCGGGGAAGAAATTTTGGGATCTGTCCAGGGTCCTGCAGGGCTCAGGCTGCTGAGGGGATCCACGTGCAGGAGGAGCTGCGACCCTGCACAACTTCACACGTGCTTCTCAATCCCTTCTCTTTCCCCCTGCCCTTTTGGGCGAGGTGCTCCGTGCAGTGAAAAATTTCGCGAGGAATTAGCTCTCTAGTCTTCACCTAAAGTTCAGCCTGGGAAATAAAAAGGCATTTTGCTCCAAGATTGGATTACGTGGAGGATTTCTCCAGCTATAACGAGCTCAGGTTTTGTGGCAGCGTTAGAATAAACTCTCCTGCAGTGTGTGTGTGTGTGTGTGTGTGTTTTATTTTTCCCTAAGAGCATATTTCTTTCTACTTGATCAGCTCATCTCTTGCAGATGATAAAATTATCTGCAAAGATCTGGATCTGATGTTGCGCCATAAATCATATTTAGTCGCAGGATTAACATTTGCAAGCGTGGAATATTTATGGAAAAAAAAAAGAAAGAAGGTGTTGGGGGGGGAGGGGGGAGGGCTGGCAGTTCCTGAGGATTTACATAAAGGAGAGATGGGATTCAGGATAGATCTGGCAGTGGTTTGAAGTAGATTTGTACAAGGTGTGGGTCTGCTCTGCTCTGGCAGCATCAGTTGAGCTGCTTTGATAGTGTTTATCTTGGTGAGGTTGGAAGATAAAGAAGCCGGGAAATGATGACCTTGGGCAAGCAGCTTTGTCAGGGAAGGAATAAAGAGAGTTCCAACCATGCAGAAAGCCGGGTTTGCCAGTCCTTTGACACGCTCAGGCTGCGCTGAGCTCCCTGGAAATGCTCAGTCTCCTTCCAGGCACTGGAAGAAGGGCCAGTTTTTGGAAGCTGCTGGGAACACAAACCTTCGGTGGGCTGTCCAAAAGAGGCAGAATTCAGCCCCCAGGACCGCCCTGAACATCTGCCCACAAACAGCCACAGGAAGGGAGAGCAGCTCCCTCTGACCCAGGGCCAGCACTGCCAGCTGTGGGGTCCATCCCCACGTGGGGACCCAGAGCACAGATCAGGGAATCCATGGAATGGGTTGGGTTGGAAAGAACCCTAAAGCTCAGCTCATGGCAGGGACACCTTCCACTGGCTCAGGTTGCTCCAACCTGGCCTTGGACACTTCCAGGGATCCAGGGGCAGCCACAGCTCCTCTGGGAATTCCATCCCAGCCCTTCAGCACCCTCCCAGGGTAGAATTTGTTCCAATATCCATTCTAACCCTGTTCTCTGGCAGTGAGAAACCATTCTCCCCTGTCTTGTCCCTCCATCCCTTGTCCCCAGTCCCTCCCCAGCTCTTGGAGCCTCTTTAGGCTCTGGAAGGGGCTCCAAGGTGTTCGTGGATCCCTGTCTTCTCCAGGCTGAACACTCCCAGCTCTCCCAGCCTGGCAGGGCAGCCATCCCTGTTCCAGAGGGGTCTGCACTTGCTGCAGGGAACTGCACTTTTCGCCTTTTCAGCTTGTCTTTCCTCGCCTTTTTAACACACCCAACATCACCGGGAGGGCAGTGCCGGTGAAAGTGTGGGGTGGACACACACAGACAAGGATGGTTTAATTTTGTTATTTATTTCTGTCCCTCCTGGGAGGCCTCAGGGGTTTATCTGGGGATAACCCTGATGGAAGGGGGGGTGATGGTGATAAACAGACCCGGACCATTCCTGACACATCCCCCTCGTGTGCTCTGCTTCCCCCACAGGTCCCTCACCACATGAAGACCCTACCCTACTACAGCTACGACCAGCCTGTCATCGGGTACTGCCAGGCCCACAAGCCCCTCCACGTCAACAAGGGGTACGACGGCGTGTCCCGGGAGCCGGCGGAGCCCTCTGGGCTGGACCTGAGCCGCGAGCACGGATTCATCGCCACCATCGCCCGCTCGGCCGCCCCAGCCATTTACATCGAGAGAATACCAAACTAAACACCCCCAATCCTGGACACCTCCAAGTGGGGGGGAGCTTCCAGTTGGGGGAGGACATGCCGGACAAGGCGTTCCAACCCACTATTCCAGCTCCAAACCTTCCTTCCCAGCGCCTTTCCAGGGAAAAAAAGGGAGGAGAGAGCGCGGACCCCGCCGGATTCCCGCGCCCAGAACTTCAGGATGTGTGGGGTGTTGGTTTCCCCCCCCCCCTTTTTTTTTTTTGTTTTCTTTTTTTCTTTTTTTTTGCTCTAAAACTTTCCAACGGATTTCCTCGGTGTAAATATTAAAGTTAAAAAACAAAACAAAACAAAACAAAAAAACCCAACGAAAACACACACAGAGAGAGAGATTGTCGGGTTCTTAAAAAAAACAAACAAAAAACAAAAAACAAAAAAAGGAGGACAAAAAAAAGCGAAAACGAAAATAGATTTCACTCTAGGGACGTGAAAGGGATGGATTAAGAAGTTTTGTTTGTATATTTGATTTTTCTACATTGCACGGTTCCAGGGAAGGAGAACCACAAGGTGACAATAAAAGGGGATGGGGAGGGCAAGGCTCGGGGAGGGTTCAACCATGTTTCCTTCTGAAGTGTTTATTACAAAGATTGGTTTAAATATTTTTGTTCTTTTTAAACAGATGAAAGAGAACTATATATTTTCTTTTAATTTTTTTTTTCCAGGGGTTGTTTTCTTTTTTTGCTTGGTTGGTTTGTGGGTGTTTGGTTTTGGTTGTTTTTTTTTGTTTGTTTGTTTTTTTTTTAACTGTCAAGAGTTAATCTTTCAAACTTGAGACATGGGCATTAAAAGCTTGTGTTGAACCAAAAGGACATTGGCAATTGATGCAGCAGAAACCAAGAAATGTGGGTGCATGTACATTTAAGACACCGGCTGTACACTAGGGAGGGGCTTTGGATTTTTCCTATCTTCAGTGTGCTTCATTGTTGACACTATAATTACTTTTTTTTTTTGGAGGGTGGGGGGGGGCTTTAAAAAATTTTGATGGATTTACAGCCCAGCACGGGCTTGGTAAGGAAAACTCACGGACGTTTGGGAACCAAAAATGGAAGAGAAGTGCTGGAAACGGATCCGAAGGGAAAACCTTTTAAAGCATTTAGTGAAACTCACTGGCTGACACAATTTCTAAAACACAGGAGAATGTGTAACATTGCTCTTTTTTTGTTTGATTTTTTTCTTTTGTTTGTTTTTTTTGTTTGTTTGTTTTGTGGTTTTTTTAATTAATTATTATGATCAGTTAGTTTTTGTGTAGTTTTTATCAATAAAACGACGACAACGACGACAACAACAACAACAACAGCAACAATAACAAAAAGTGGTGGAAAACAGAAAATAAACATATTATTTTGTGGTTGGGACACCACAGCCAAGCTCCTGTTTGGATGGTTTCTCTGGGTGTGTGACAGGGTGGCTCCGTGGAGGGGCAGGACCCTGTCCTGTTCCACCTCCATCCCCTCTCAGAAGGAGCTCAGGGAGTTCTTTTGAGGTTTGGAGAAGCTCCATTTCTGTGTCTCGGCCAAGAAAAGCCCCAGGGGTTGTTTTGGGCCTGGGGGGAAAGGGAAGAGAAGGAAACCAACTTTTCTTTTCTTGTTTCTTTATCAGAAGGCAGATTTTTCAGGTGACAGCCCCGAGCTGAAGCTGCACCAGTTCAGGGGGTGAGTTGGGACCTGGAGGGTGAATAACACACCCAGGGGGTTCAGGCCAGGATTTTTTTTTCTTTCATTTTTGCTTTATTTTTAAAGTGTGGGTGCATCCACTCCTCTGATTAAATCACAGCTTAAAAGTATGTCCAAATTCTCCTCAGGGAAGGTCTTTGTACTCCTCCTCACTCAGTTCTTGTGGGGGAAGAGGCTGCTCTGAGAAAAAAGATGGAGCAGCTTCTCCAGATCTCCAGGTAAGCCCCCCCCCAAAAAAAAACCCCACAAACTTTTGGTAATTTGGGCAATCTCCACAGATTTCCCCTCCCAGGGTGAAGGGAACTCATCCCTGAGGGTTGGAACCTTCGTGGTCACCTCCCAGGGCTGATGTCACAGAGCCTCCAGAGAAGCTCCTGAGCTTCCAAGTGAACTTTGTGCACCAAACAACAGGGTCTGGATGACTTTGGGTGGAATTGTGAGCTGCCTGTGCCCCCCTCTAACTCATCCTCATCTTGCAAATGTCAGTGGGGCACTGGAATTACCCTGTCCTGGGAGTGCTGGGGGTGGAATCTGCAGCCAAGAGCCTCCACGAGCCGCTCCTGCTCGAAATTCTTTCCGAGGCAGCAGGCAAAAATATTTTGCTGTGAGATTTAAAAAAACCAAAATCTCCCTTGGAATAAGCTGCCCTTTTCCATAATGAATTGAAAGTGTTCCGAAGATTGATAAACACAATTTCATCTCCACTCCCCAGTGGAAGGGAAAAAAAAAATAAAATTAAAAAAAAAAAAGGTCCCTGAAGGAATTTGGCACTTTGTATGTGGCAAAGCTACTGCTTTTATAGATATTTTCAAGCTGCATGAAGATTTAAGGGTCTAATGTGCTGAGCATTGAAAGTTATTCATTTTTAGGGAGTTTTGGCTGTTGGGCTCCTTTAAATGTCACCAGTCACTTTTTTTGAGCTGTCTAAAGGAAGGGGGGTGGGGAGAGCAGAGATGTAAGTCCATCAAGCTGGAACCTTGCCTTAAATTAAGAGAAATAAATTACCTGTGTGATGGTAATGTCATCATCAGAACAGGAAGAGCAATAAGGAAGGCTCTGACTTGACTTGGAGTTTGGGCTTGCCAGAGGACAGGGATTAAACCCTTTCCTTGCTCCCCAGAAAGTGGGGAAAAGCGATAACTTTTGGTTCAAGACAGAAATAAAGTCAAACGAGGCCTCTGTGTTCCACCCCCTCACCCCTCCTCTTCCCTGGCACCCCCCAGTGATATTTGGTGTATTAAAAAGGCGAGGGAAATCAAGTTGATAAGGCAAAACCTCCAGTAGCTCGTGACTTTCAATCAGTGCCTTGGGCTCCCCAGGGCTCTGAAGGGCTCTCGTTTGCTAAAAGGGTGTGCTCAGAACAGCAGGAACCAGGGGATCTTGAGAGGCTGATGAAGGAGGCAAAAGAAAGCATTTTCCACCAAAATCCTCCTGGGATTTAGAGTCGAAAGAGAGGGCAGGTTAACAACACATCCAGTGATGTCAGTGTTCTGCTGGGGGGGAAAAAAATGCACGTGGCCGTAACTTAGAGCAAAATCCATCCTATCCTCAAATCACAGAGTGGCCTGGGTTGGAAGATCCCTTTGAAATTCCTGGTGTTGGGGTAAAGGGAGGAGCATTCCTCCAAACTGCAGCTGATGACAAGCAAGCTGCAATTCATAACCAGCCTCCTCAAACACGCCGTGGTATTTACCATGTATTTATATCACATTACGTAAGATAAACGGTTGGCAAACGTTCATAAAGTATTTATTGGACACGGCCCCCTGTTTGTTCAGTGATTTATAAATCAATGCTGCGAAACGTGGAAGCGGTGACAGAGTTTCCAGATAAAAATCCGCGGCAAAATATTTGCCGTGCGTCGATAATTCCGCTGTTAATTAGCTCAGGGTTGGGAACGATTCACAGATCCCTTTCCCACCGGCCCCAGGTCTCCAGGGAAGGGGCTCAGGTTGTGGCCAGACCTGGTTGTTCCCATCTGGGACCAGCAGGACAACCCTGAGTGTCCCCATCAATCAGCTCTCCCCTTGCAAGCCTTAAATCATGGAATGGTTTTCCACGTGGATTAAAAAAAAACACCTGGGATTTGCAGCAAAGATGAGGAAGATGAGACACAGCTGAGGGAGGGCTGGGTTTGCCTCAGTGGGTAAATCTCTTCACCTGAAGCTCATCCCAAGCTCCTTGCTCTGCTTGGGGGTCACCACCTTCTCACTCCCACCCAGGAACCTCCTTCCAAAACACCCAGACCAGGTAACTCTGGAAACAAACCCAAACTGAGAGCTGTTACTCTTTAAGGGAGTAAAATCGCCCCTGTTGAGATGCAAATGAGTGCTGGTTTATATTTATCCATGCAAATAAGGTTTTGAAGCAGTGCTTGAGATTCACTCTGGTCCAGTGGATCAGCGTGGGGGCTCTTTGTGCTTCAGCTCCTTCAGGCTGAGGTCGTGGTTGGCTTTGGAGCTGCAGAAATGACAATAACTTGTGTTAATGGAGTGTTTGCAAAGTGTCCATCCCTCTGCTGATGGGCTTGGTTTTATAAATCAGAACCAGGTTGATAAATCAAACAGCTTTCTTGAGGTATAAGGAGGTATTTAAGGGTGGATTAACTTTTATTTTGTGGGTGACCTCTCTGAGGTGGTAGAAACGTTTCAGCATGTGTTACTGCACCAGTGAAGAGGGATAAATTGAATAAAATATATCCCCTGCTCTCAAGAAGAGGGTACTGGAGGGCATAAATACACACCCGGCCCCTCACTCCAGGACGTTTTGGATGGTGGCGGTGAATTAATATGTTTTATTCCCATTTAATCAAGTTTTTGGTGAATGATTCCATCACACTGAAATGGCTCTGAGTGTCTTGTGCAGCCCTCTTCTACTCCAGGGAATTTTCAGGTGGGATTTGTGTAGCCCTGGTTTTGCTGGTGGGAATTTTCAGGGAGGATTTTGTGTGGTTCTGTTTGTTGAAATTTCCCGGGAGGGCTTGTTTGGGAATTTTCAGGCGGGGTTTGTGCGGTCCTGGTTTTTACTCCAGGGAATTTTCAGGTGGGATTTTTGCGTCCCTCTTTTTCTCCAGGGAATTTTCAGGCTGGATTTGTGCGTTCCTGTGTTGCTCTTGGAAATTCTGATTTTTTCCTCTTGTGAACTTCCAGGTGGGATTATTTGTGTGGCCCTGTTTTGCTTGTGGGAATTCCCAGCTGGGATTTGTGTACAGCCTTTTAGACTGGGAATTTGGCCCGTCCAGCAGCTCCTGACAGGTGTTCCCTGGCATTCCTGGCTTTCCTCTCTGCTCAGCTCTTGTACCTTTAATCTGAGTAAGCTCATCCAGGCTGGCTGAGCTGTGTTTTCTTGGTGGAGCTCTGCAGGCTTTGATAAATAATGTAAATGGCAGCTCAGACAGGTCGATGGAGATGTAGATGAGCTGATCCAGGGCTGTGCTGCAGCTTCTGAAGGTTCACAGTTAAATTAGCTGATGGGGATGATGAAGGGGGGCGCTTGTTGGGTGTGTGGTTGGTGGGAACACCTTGTTGAGGTCTCAGATCTGCCACGCCCAGGGAGGGTCTGTCTGTGCCGTGGCAGCAGCTTAATAAGTGCAGGAAAAAAATAAATAAATATATAATAGAACTGAATTTACAACGAGATGGGCTGTGCACCAGATTATCTGGGGGAGGAAAACAAGAGGAGGGAAGCTGAGGGAGGGCTGACAGCAAAAAGAAAACCTCTCCCTGGCTCCCTGTCCAGAGGAGCTTTGCGCTTTGGTTGCATTTTGGAAGGTTTAAGGGTGAGATTTCCCCCCAGCAGGAATGTTGTCACTGAATCCCTGAGGCTGGAAAAGACCTCCAAGATCATCAAGTCCAACCTTCATGCAAGTGCCATAAACCAGATGATGAAGAGCCATGTCTGGTTGTTCTTTGAGCCCTTCAGGGATGGTGACTTAGAGAGTCCCAGAAGGGTTTGGGGTGGAAGGGACCTTAAAAACCACCCAGATCCAACCCCCTCCCACTGGCAGGGACACCTTCCACTAGTCCAGGCTCACATAAACACTGTGATTTCATGTTCTGCGTTGCTTCTGCTCCTCTTTCACGTCCAGAGTTGATTTTGGGCAGCAGATTGATCCCTGTTCTTCTGGAACCTTCAGCTTCTCCTCACCTTTGGAATTCCACACACTGAGCCCAGCAGGTTTTAAGTGTTTTTTTTTTTTTTTCCTCCCTCCAGCCCTCCCTGCTTCAGTTTCCTGAGTTAAATCCCTGTGGGAAGCCCCCTTGGAAAACACCAGAAGCTTTTTACCTCTTGTTTGTGTTCACAGCCCATGGAATTCTGGTGTGTTTCCAGCACTGGTCTCACACTCCAAGTGTGCAGAAAACCCTCTAAGAAGCGATGATTGGCAGCACCAGTGGGTGGAGATCGTCTACAAATTCAAAATATTTTATATTTGAATAGAATGTGCCCCTTGTGGAGGGGCTCCCAGGTCTCCTGGGGGCAGTTTGGGGGAGTTTTGGGGTCTCAGGGAACCCCAGGAGAGCTCGAGGTCCCTCTGCCTGGTCTCTGATTTATGTCTGTCCTCCCTCTTGTGAATCCCTGCTGGAGTTTGGCAGGGAGGGGAGGGAAAGCTGGAAACCCTGGCTGTGAATATTTTTCTTGGAATTGAATATTTATAGGGGAATATTAGCGGTTGTTTTAGTGTAAATAACAGCACAGTCGAATTCTTCCCCACAAAAAAAAACATCTCCGTTCCTGTGAAAATATGTAAATATTATAAAAGCCTTTTAACTGCAAAGTGTAAGCTGACAACTTCTGGGTGAGGATTGCTGGGTACTCTTTCATACCAAATTTGCTTGATGTATTCTCTGAAATAATTGAGTTTTGGCCACGGCAGGGGCGATGTTGCTAAATTGAAAAAGGCCTGATGTGAAAACTTGGGAAGCAGCAAGAAAGAAAGTTTTGCAAGAGACAACAAGTCCTTTTTCAACCAGGAAATGATGAGGTTTTTTTAGGGGGGAGTGAAGCTGGGTGAACAGCAGCTTTTAAAACCCACAAAGAGCGCCAATTAAGGAAAATATTTGTGCTCTTTTGGGGGGATTTTGTACAGATGAGGCTGCAGCATTTGAGGCTTCCTGTAGGGGATTGAGGTTTTCAGGGGCGTTTTCAACCTTCTGAAAAGCCATCAATATTTCAGAGGCAGGGAGAAAGTTGGTTTATGAACTGTTGGCTGGCATTAAATAATGTATACATAGTTGTGAAGCAAACAACAACAAAAAAAAATCGATGGCCGTGGCGAGTTCAGCTCTGAAAGAAATCGTAAATAAATGTCAACAGCTCCTTCCTGCCCCGGGTTTTATTGTGCCCATCAGATGTTTGGGGCTCTCTTTGAAACTCTTTTCATCAGTGGGCTTTTAATTTGTGGCAGATTTTGGGCTGAGCATCCCTAGGGAAGCCCAGACTCGTGGGGTTGATCCTCAGGAAGGAGTTTAGGGAGTCTTTGAAAGGTTTTTCAGGGAAAAAACAACGGGCAGGGCCACGTCTTGCCCTTCCCCATGCAGAAATCCCAACTCCTCCCTTTTATTGTGAGTTTATTATTCAATAATCTGTTCATTTTAATAAGAGTAAAGAGCCCCTGACCTTTGGGGTTTTAAGTTCACCTGTAACATTTCCCACTGATGATCCTCGTGGGTGCCTTCCAGCTCAGGATATTCTGTGATTTTATGATAATAGATGCACTTTTTCAATTCAAATCACTTTATAAATGAGCCAGGGTTGCCCCCTGGGACTATCCATCATCTACATTAAAGTCTATCCACGAGCTTAAAGGTTTTACATGGAATTTTATGCCAGATCAAATTCCAGAGTGCAGATGCTGCTGGGTTGGGTGAAATCTGAGCCTGGAAAAAGTCAAGCACTGCTGGTGGTGAGCAAGGACATCCTGATCCCACTCCAGGAGGGAATAAAGCCCTGGAAGTGTCCAAAAAAAACTGTGGATGTGGCACTTGAGGACTTGCCTTGGTGGTGACCACTGAAGGGGGTGCTGGGTTATGACTGGTACTCAATGAGCTTGGAGCTCCTTTCCCACTTGAATAATTCTGTTCCTTTTTCTTTATTGCCTCAAGTTGCCTGTTTGTGTGGCCAAATCCAGGGACAAACAGGTTGGGAAAAGGGCCAGGAATGGGGAAGGAGCAGCTGCTTTTGAAGGGAGGGAGAGAACAGCAGCAGCAAACCTGCCACAAGCAGTTAAATCTTCAGCTTTAATACCAATAACCACCTTCCTGCCCTGGGAGTTTGGACAAGGAATGATGTGTTTCAGCTGCTCTGCTGCCCTGTAGTGCCTGATATCCCAGTGAAAAATGGAGTTGACAGAAACTGGTGGTGCCCAAATGGTTTGTAAGTATCCAGTCTAATGAACGAGTTGGAGCTCAGTAAATATTTGCAGGGAAATGTGGAATTAGGGGTTGGATGCAGCGAGCGAGGTAATTTTCAATTTACTCATCAGTGTAAACATTCATTTAAACCTGATGCTGGTTTACTGATCTTCACTGGCTGGCAAAACAAGATTTATAATTCCCATCTTCCAAGGCACAGGTACCCAAACCAGGGGGTTGTTTTAATGTTGTTTCCAAAGTAAAACTCCATTTTTTTCAGGAATATCAAATCAGGTTCTTGCATCCCAGTGGAAGGAGACTTCCCATGTTATTCCAAATATTTTTTTTCCCCCATATCTAATGAGTGCTTTTCCTCTGAGAACATGAGAAAATCTTTCCCAAAGCAAATCTTGTGTCTTGTTTTCCCCCATTATTGTTCAGCAAATCATCCCCTCATCCATAATGGATGTGGGACTGAAATATTCCAGGTATTTAACATCTACCAGCGTTGCCCAGGGAAGGAATTCTCTTCCAGAGATACAGCTTTAATATAAAAGAGAAATAGCTGATATTACCATGTTCAGAGGCAAGGGCTGATAATGGAGCCCTGCTGATATTTAATATGGGCTGGATTTGGTGGGGTTTGGGTTATGAGATACTTTTTGTGGAGGTTGGATTTGTGGTTCTGTGATGAATAGGTGGAATAATTACATTCCCTATAAAATATGCTGCCCAGGACCTCTGTGTCAGGAAAAATACACCTCGGATAGACTGTTTTCAATTTTAATCAAATTGCAGAAATCTTCTATTTCTGGAATATGACTAAAATTTAACCTAACCTGGCAGAGCAACTCAGTTTATCCTGAAATTATTGATGCAGAAGAATGGAAGGGGTGGTTTTGTGCTGCTTAAATCAACACTTTTTTTTTTTTTTTTCCCCCTTACACCTCACTTAACACCATCCCAGAGCAGAGAAACAATTGATCTCATCAAAATACGTCGGTTTGATGCCACATTTTGAAGCCTTTGTTGGTTGGGTCTGACAGGGAGAGGTGAGTTCTCTCCTGTCTGTGCAGCACAGACACCTCCCACCACCTCTCCTGCTTTCCTGCTGAGTTTTCCCCCCAGCTTTTGTTTGATGGGAGGAACTGGAATGCTGGTGCTGTGCTGATGGAATTTTCCTCGGTTTGCCAGAGCATCGAAATCCGCTGGAAGCTTCTCCCCAGGCACCTCCACGTGGGTGGAATCAGAGGTGTCGGTGCGGCAGCAGGGATGGGAGGAAGGATTTGCCAAAAACCGGAGCAAGGAAAGGCAGAGGGACGGCCCAGGAAGGAAAAACAACCTTATTTTTGAGAGGGTTGCGCTGAGAGGTGAAGGGCTGAGTGTGAGGAGCAGGGGGGAGAACAGATGGAGAGCTGAGGGGACAAAGCCTGGGCAGGGGAGCAGCTGCACTGAGGCACTTGAGGAGGGGAAGAGGCAGCGCTTGAACATCTGTACCGAGCAGAAACCGAGGTGGGAAGGAGCTGCCAGGGAATCCAGACCCTGGGATGAACAACTGTGCTCTCTGAGCCCCTGTGGGCAGTTTTGGGTCCAAAGTGAGTGAAGCAGCAGGGCCAGGGTGGTGAGGGGGGTGACTTGCAGGCTCCCAGCTGGCACGAGAAGTGCTTGTGAGAGCGACAGGAGGTGACTTGCAGGCTCCCAGCTGAGAGGGCTGAGGTTCTTGCCACAGGCTTTGCAGCAGGTTGAGAAAACATCCTGGAAATGTGCTCTGCAACGTGGCCCCTGCTTGTCCAACCTGAGGAAGGGCTTGCTTTTCACAGCCCCTTTTCCAAGCAGCCGAGGGTGGCTCCCCTTTCTCGCTCTTCCATCAGAGCTGGAAGCGGTCATTTGGGCCTCATCTTCAGATGGGAGACTGTCCCTTGATCTTCAAATCCTCTCCCTGGAATTGATTCCTGTGAAGGTGGCTGAGAGGTGCTCAGCTGGATTTTGGGAGCAGGGCACTGGATTGCTCCCTGTTGCTGTTTGATCAGCAAGCCTCCATCTGCTTTCCTCAAGTACCGGGGCAACAAGTGGTTGAGTGTCTGTGGTTTGAGCAGCCCCTTTGGTGCAGGGAGGGTGATTTACCCAGGGCTTTGAAGTCCCTCTCCACATGAACCACAGGCCAGCTCCGCGTTTAAGCCCTGAAGTGGAACCAAGGGGAGCCCAACACCCTCCAAACCCACCCCTGGGAGACCTCCAGGAGCGACACATCCAAGGGCTCAGCCCTCTGAGAGTCTCATCTGCTGAGATGGTTTCCACCCAGGATATATCCAACCCCCCACATTGGTTTGGTTGGTTTTGCTCAGGTCGCTGAGCCTGTAGGGCAGGTCTGGCTGGGAGGCTGCACGTGCCTGTCCCACTTCCAGCTCCTCCTTTGCTCCCTGCTGGCACGCAGTGATCCTGTCACAAGGCCATTAACACGTCCAAGTGCTTATTTCTTCTGGCATTTTGTTCACCAGGCCCTTGCAGGACCAGCATGGGGTGGCCAGGCAGGGGTTGGGGGGGGGGGGGTTGTGTTCTTTCCTTGTCAGGTTTGGGTTCTACATGGAAGGGCTGGTTTTATCCTTTACTTTTTGCTCCCTGTGTTTACTTTTTGTCCCTTTCCTGTTGTCACAGCTCTCAGATGACTCTGTTTGCTGTGCACTGTGCTGCTGTTGGAGCCTCCCTGGAATAGGTGCTGTGGAAAACACCCTGGAGTGGAGCTGGGGGCTCTTTCTGCTCCTCAGAGATCCCTGGGAGGGCGTTTGATCCCTCCTGGTTTTTTGCAGGTTTTTTTCCTTAATTTGTTCTTGCTGGGTGAGTCAAACAGGAATGGGCAGAACATCCAGAGTCTGTCCTGCTTTCCATGTTTAGCTGGTCCCCTTCCCTTCCCATGAATTCTGAATTCACATTCCATAAATTCATGGGCTGAGATGCGGGGCACAGAAAAATCAGAAAAATCCGAGAAAAATCAGAAAAAATCCCATAAAAATCAGAAAGATCCGAGAAAAATCAGAAAGATCCGAGAAAAATCAGAAAGATCCGAGAAAAATCAGAAAGATCCGAGAAAAATCAGAAAAATCCCAGAAAAATCAGAAAAATCCCAGAAAAATCAGAAAAATCCCAGAAAAATCAGAAAAATCCCAGAAAAATCAGAAAAATCCCAGAAAAATCAGAAAAATCCCAGAAAAATCAGCTGTGATTCTTGGGATATTATCCCAATAAATTCCAGCACTGGGCAGCTTTACCTGGGAGCTCCAAACCCCCAAACTCTGGTTCAATCCCCCAAATTGACTTCTCAGCCACACAGGGTGTTGGGGGGGTGGCTTGGAAAGGGTCATTCTTTGTCCCTCCTTGCTTGGTTTGGATCCATGGCTGTGTCTGCAGGTGCAGATGGTGGTTTTCCAGGAGGCCCAGGGTCCTGCTGGTCCCCGCTGTGGGACGGGCACCGGAGTTCTGGGATGTGGGATCGGGTACAAAGCCGTGCGCACTTCCCAGGCAGGAGGGATTTAGTGGATCATCCACCTGGGGGGAAGAGCTGAGAACGAGCCTGTTCCTCACTTTAACAACCATTTCCCACCTGGCAAAAGCAGCTGCTGTTTCTGGGGTTTGCTTTGCCCCCGTGGGGTCCCTGAAGGTGGGTCAGGCCCTTTCACTGGGGAGGGGATTCTTCATTTTTCTGGCTCCTGTTTTCTGAAGGTTCTTCAGCACCTCGGAGAGCAAACCTCGACGTTTTGTCCCGTTGCTAATCGGATGGGCGGGAGGGGGAATCAGAAACGAGCTCTTCCAGATTTGTCGATTTTGCAACGCTGTTCAGCCAGCCCAAGTTTAATTCTGGTTAAGAGCCGTTTCATTATTAATGCAGGGAGGGAGCCATCCCTAATGACCCTCGGGACATGCCAAAGTGCTTTAAGATCAGTTTGGGCAGTCAGAGATGTGTGAGTAATAAAATCTGCTCCGTGAAGGGCCTTTGCCCACCCTTGGCAGGGGGGACCTGGCACAATTCCCTCTTGCAGCTCATCCCCCACCCTGGTCCCTCCTTCAAGAGCCCTCTTCACCTTTTCTTTTCCATCTCTCCTAGTTTTTTCCTCTGCTTTTTTCTTTCTTTCTTTCTTTCTTTCTTTCTTTCTGTCTTTCTTTCCCAGCACCGAAACCTCAAAAGTTAAAGCACCACAGGATGCAAAATGACATAATCAACAGAGAAACTTTCCAAGCTTGCCAAGACTTTGAGGGTTTTTTTAAGTGTCTTGCTATCTGTCAGCATGTGCTAATTGAGCCTACACACCCATATGGCATCTGCTCCCTGGAGGAAAGTGTTTCCATAGTCCTGGAGAGCACAGCAAATAGTGGTTGGTGTGGAGGGAGGCATTTGCCTGGGAATGTTGTATTCTTGGAAACCAAAGCTGGGTTGGAAACCCACAGGGCTCGAGCTGGAGCCTGTGGTGTCATTGCTGCCTCGCAGGAGGGTTTGGGGACACCGGTACTACTGGGTGGATTGCGTTGGGCTGGGTCAAACTTAGAAATCTTGAAGCTCTTGGTTGTGAGGAGGGCGAGACAGATGATTGGGGGGGGGAGATTGTTAATGAGCCCAAACGTGCGGGCCCTGCAAATGAGGCAGCAGCTCTGCCACGCACGAGGGATGGTGCTGCTGCTCTGGCCCCTCTCGTGGCTCCAGAACAGATGCAGCTGCTCCACTTGGCTTCAGGGATCTCCCAGTCCCACCCTCCCTGCCTGCTGTTCCACCAAACCCCTCAGACGGTGCAAGTTCTTCCCGAGCCCTGCCGGGGAGGGGAGGGTCTCACCCTCGGAATTCATAGAGCATCTGGCACTGTGGGGAAGGGAGATGCTCCCTCACCCTCACAGATGGGTAAACAGAAGGAGAATGGGTTGCCTGAAGCCACTCAAGGGAGAGGAAGCATGAAAAAAAAACAAACCCAGCCATGCCTTTGCTTTCCCCGGGAACAACACGCTCCCCCACGCCCCGCGTGGAGCTGGTGGGGTGCTCTGAACCTGCCCACCAGCTCACTCAGAGGGGACAAGAGGCCTGAAAGGTGGTAAATCCCTCCAAATCCGTGGCTGTGGGTGATGCAGAGCAGATAAGTGCCCAGCAATCAGCTCGTGGCACTGCCAAAGGTTTGGGGTCAGTGGGGTTCTGCACATCCTGGAAGCTACCAATGCCTCGATGAGTCCCTGCACCCTGCCCAGCACCCAAAATGCTAAAGCAGCACCCACAGACAGGCAGCTGGGCTGGTTTGGGTAGACAAAATGCCTGGAGGTCGGGGCTGAGTTGCTGTGCCACTTGCAGTGTGTGACGTGGCATCAATCATACCCCAGTCACGGGGCTGTTGGATTTGGGGGGTGTGTAGGAAAGCTAAAGAGCTAAACTGTGTGCCCAGGCTCTTCAAACCTGACCTTTGGAGAACGCTGATGATAAAATCATATAGATTTGGCCCTGAAAATCAGTGGTTTGCTCTAAAAAGGGGAGAGCTGATGGCACTTGTGTCTCATCTCGTTCCTTTTGCTGTGCTGGGTGTTACTTGGTGCCTGTTGAGTGGCACAGAAATTATACAGACGTGCCAAAAGCACGGGGTTCGTGCAGGAATTGCTGGGCTTTCAGTGAATCAAACCACATTCAGTCCTTCAGGTCTGTTTTGCTGCAGGAATGGCACTTAATAAAGTTTGTGGAGCGGTGTGCTTGTGTTTGATGCTGCACATTGAGAGAGGAGGGATTGTCACCCCAAAAGCTCGGGGGTTTGGTTGTCTGAGCACAAAGGAACCGCTGTGATTGCTGAGGAGTGTAAGTGCCTGTAAGTTTTCAGTGTTTTGTTACTGAGTGGATTGTTGGGATTTTTTTTTTTCTTTTTTTTCCAGGAGGTTTCCTACAGAAGCTGGGGGTTTGCTGTGCTCCAGTACACCAGGGAGTGATTGTACCACCCTCTGCACGAATCCAGATCAAATCCCAGCTGATGAAAAGCACCAGCACGTTTGTGTGTGAAATAGAGATTGATGACATGCACCCACCACCCCGTAACAGGTTGTCAGCTGAGAATCTGTCAGCCCTTGTGCTGGAGGAACGAGGTGTTTGGCACTTCTGTGACATCAGCACAGCGTCCCTCGGTCACCTTGAGGGTGGGAACGGCCACGGGCACGTTGGGAGGGTCTGGACCACGTTCACTTTGTTTCCCTCCAGGTCCTGATCCTTCTAAAGGCATCTCTGATTTAGGGCAGCCTCTTCCTTTCAGCCTCCCCAGCAGTGTTGGTGGCAGGACGTGCGAGGTCCTCTCTCCAGCCCCTGCTGGGAACCAGCTACCTGGTGATGTTGTGGCTGAAGGTGTTTTGTGGAGCTGGAGGCTGTTGGTACCTGCTACCCTTTCCTTGTCCTGCTCCGCTCTGTGATGGATAACATGGATAACTGTTGGGTTTTCCCTTTCCTTGGGCAGAGCGTTGGGGATTCTCACATTGGTGAACCTGCTTGGGCTGGAGCTAAATTCACACAGAGCTAAATTCCATGTGTGGCATTTGTTGTGTTGAGGCACCACAGCATTCTGCCCATTTCTCCACCATTTATTGCCCTTTTCCGCTGCCTCGAGCTGGGACAAATCCCCGAGGAGGCTCTGACTCAATGTGAGACCTGGATTATGGGACTGAGCATGGAAAGGACAAGATTTCCTTTGTGTGGGGATGTAGGAAGAGCCCTGATCCTGCCAGGGCTGCCCTTGGAGCCAGTGATTCATCTGAGCCGAGTTTGCTGCCGTGGGCTGGGCGTGTTTATCCCTCAGTGCCAAACAGAGGGGCTGGGCACTGCTGAGCCCTCCTGCAGCATTTGCAGGAGGCATATCCAGCTGTGGAACAGCCACACTTCACGGGGTATGGAGGCAGCTGAAGGGCAGAGATGGCAGGAAAATAAATAAATAAGCCCAAGCCCGAGAAACTTCGCTTTGCTGCGAGGAGTTTATTTGGGAAGGGAAGTGCCGGTGACCAGATGTGTGTGGGAGCAGGGAGGAGATGCTGTGGGTTTGCAGAGCTGATGGCAAACACGGAGTGGGCCTAAGCAGATTAGAGCAGCTTGGATGGCTCCCTGCACAAGTGGGTGTTTGGGGTTTGGGATCCAGCCTGGCGGGTGCCCGCTCCGGGAATATCCTGAAACTTGGGAGAGGGGCTCCTGGACCTCCTGGAAGCTGGTCCAGCAGGGTCTGTGTGCTCAGCAGAGCCCGTGCTTCAGCTTCAGCTGGTTACACAACAGGCTGAGTGAGTGGAGCTGCGGCAGAGATGCTTTCCTGCCACTCCGAGTGGGCGGGATGTGGCAGACAGGAATCCTCAGGTGGGGAGGGGAAGGGAAGGAGCACCCGGGGGGCAGGGAACGTGCTAAACTCGGGACCAACGCGGAGTCATGACCCCAGCCCGGCTGTAAATCCCCACCTCGCCAAGCCAAGCCTGGCTTTGGCTGTGTTCTCACTTGTGATGTGTGTGCTG
The DNA here is from genome assembly GCF_003031625.1 of Empidonax traillii. Lineage (NCBI taxonomy): Eukaryota > Metazoa > Chordata > Aves > Passeriformes > Tyrannidae > Empidonax > Empidonax traillii. Next base: position 76,790 of record NW_020956204.1, read on the forward strand.
GGAGCTGGGGGTGTTTGGCCTCGGGTGCCTTGAGCTGTTCCCTGAGCCTCTCCCAGGGTTTGGAGAAGGGGGGGGGGGTGTTTTTTGGCTGCCTGCTGTGCCCACTCACGCTGCACATCCACGGACACACGAGGCAGGTATTTTCCTGAGGAAAACCTGCTGCTTGCAGAGGGTTTGTCTTTCAAAAACAATCGTGTTTATGGCTTAGAAACCTCTCTTTGTGAGATGTCCAGACCGATGCAGCAGGAAAAGAGCTGAAGGTGTTGCTTTTCACTCCCCCTGGCTCAGGGAAGAGCCAGTTCCTGCTCTGTTCCCTTCCCAGACCCCCAGAGAAGCATTTTGGGCACCAAAGAGTCAGACCAGACACAGAATTATTCTGACTAAGCTTGTTCTGCATTGTTTATTGACAGTCTGACAGTGGCAGCTTTAGGCACAGGACATTCCTTTGGGACACCAGTGACTCAACCGAGCCTTTTTCCAGCAGGACAGACTTGGAATTTAAACCTCCTCTATCACTTCAGGTGCTTCTTTAACCCCTGAGAACCTGCACCCTCTGGCTTGGGTGGTTGTTAACTCAAAGCCCCTTTCGTAGGCTCTCTGGAAGTGTCCAAGGCCAGGGAGGAAAACTGGTGCCTGATAAACACATCAGCTAAATTTATCCCCCCGAGGCACGTCGGTCCTTGCGAGGAGTGAGGGAGTTGCCTGACGTCAGCGGCCTGTTATAAATCAGGAATCAATTCTTCTGCCTTCAGGTTTGGGTTTGTACAAATTCGGAGTGGGTTTGAGCATCTACGTGTGTGTGTGCGATGGATTAGATTAAATAATGGGCAAAATGCCTGTTTGCTGGCCTGTGGCTTGTCACGAAGAGTGGAGGGAGCAGAGCTGGGAGGGGAGATTGGGGTGTCAGGGTGTGTGCTGGGATGAGCTTTGTGTTTGGAGACTTTGTGGCTGAGTGTCTGCAAACACCTCGGGTTTGAGGCTGAGTTTCTGCTCCGTTTCTTTATTTGGAGGTGGAATTCTCTCTCGAGCCGCCCTGTTTCTCACAGCATTCCAGCAGAGTGGCATTTTCCAGCAGCAACACCCGCTTCCCTGAGCGTCGCTGGCTGGCTCTGAGTGCTGCGGGTCCGCTCTCTGTGTCCATGGAAATGGAAAAACCTCGGAGCTGTGCGGAGCAGAGATGAGGTATTGATCAAATCCCACCTCCATGTGCTCGTCTGCCCTCTCCCCCCAGCGCCAAAACACGCAGACCACGCACAGGTGGCTCCTCTTGTCCGTGCACCTGCACTCACTCCCAGGAGCTGGAAGGGGCTGCAGCCCCAGGGGCTCTGTGCCCTGAGCTGGGGGGGTTGGTATCACACCAAATCCACCTTCTCCTGGCAGTCCCAAGGGCTTGCTTTGCCAAATGGCCCCAAGTGTGTTCCTTGCACTTTGCATTTTGCCCGGGAATGACGTTTTCAGAACCATTTTGTGTCAGTGTGCTGATTCCTGCTGAACACCCCGGGGCTCTCCCCTGCCCCTCCCCTGGGGGTGCCTGCACATCTCTGGAAGCAGCTGGTAAGAAAACACGTTGCCCACATTCCAGCAGCCTTAAAAAAAGTCCTGTTATCTCAGAGGGTGAGCCCATTTTTCAGTTTCTAGGAGCTGAGGGAAGCTCTTGTTGGGTTTGGTTTGGCTTTGACACAGCGGTGAAAGACTCTTGGTGGTGCCGCCAATTCTTCCCTCTCCAAAGAGGTAATTTTTGGTCTTTGCTTTCCCACACTTGAAGGTGATTACAGCACTAACAGGATGCTGCTGATACTTAGTTTTTATATATATATATATATTATTTTTTTTCCTTCAAAACGTACATTGAAGGTGCTGGGAGCTATAGCAGTCTGGGGAACTTAATTCCTTTTGAATGAAATTGGAAGTTGCTGAGCAACTTCAAGCAAAATTAACAAACACTGTAAATAATTTATCCCCATTTCCCTCTGGCTGAGTATCCATTTCAATATTGTTTTATGATAATGCAGAGCTAAGGAGTACAAGATATACAAGAATACATTTCTTTTTTTTCTTTTTTTTTTTTTTTTTTTTTTTTTTTTTTTTTTTTTTTTTTTTGAACATTTGGGGGTTTTCTGTGTGGCTTGAGATGCTAAAATTTCCCGTTGGGTTTGAGATTGTGCTGAGCTGTGGGAACCCAGGGAGCTGATGACTGATAGCCTCCAAGTTTTCTACAAGTGTGTTTAAAAATAAAGAAAAAACAAACCCCAACCTCACCCACCCCCCAAAAAATAACTCGTGAGTTGCTGCACAGTTTAGTGTAAATTTTTAGATGCCTTTAAAAGCCCCTCAAAACTCAGCTTTGTTAATTGTGTCCTAGATTGGATTTGTGGGTTGGGGGAATCACCTTCAGCTTGGCTTTGTTTAAAGACTGGAGCTTTCCTTTGAGCAGGTGCAATCTCACCCTGCTTTCACAAACACGGTGTAAATGTTGCAGGTGTGTGGGGATGCTTTCAAAACCACCCCAAAGTTTCTTCAGTAGGAATGTTTTATGAAATCCAAAGGGAATTCAGGCAGTTTTTAATGCCTGAGCCTGGAATTCTCCTGTGTGATGTTCTGTTGTGTAAATACTGGCACGCGCATGGCCCAAGTGAGACACGAGTAAATTGAGTTTTGTGATTCTTTGACCTCCTGGAATTTGAATTCTGACAGACCTGTGTCCCCTCCTCTGGGGGTGCTGATGCTCACCTGTCTCGTGCAGTGGTTTTAGCTCGGGGGATAATCATCCTGCAGCTGGAAACGTTGCACTTGGCTGATTCTTATCAGCGACCAGGTTAATCCTTAATCCTTGGAATCCTATATATAATAAGGTTTAAATAGTTAAGGATCTGCTAATATCACAGTTATGCTTTTCATGCTCCTGCATCCTCCCCCAAACCCTTAGTGCTCTTCAGGCCTGTTGCTGATGAGATAAAACCCTGGAGTGGAGCACTTGGCACACGAGAAGTTAAAGCCCAGGCTGTGGCTGCTGCTGCTGCAGATGGTTTCACTCTTGGGCAGTGCTGGAAGGGAGCAGGTTTTTATCCCCTCCTGTGCTCAGCATGGAGAGAACTTCTGTCAGAGCAGGGAGAGCAGAGGTGGCAGCAGATGGTTTCATTCATGAACAGGAGTCACACTCAACTCTTTTCCTGCCTGTTTTCACCACCATGACCACGGGCAGAGAAGCAAATGGTCACTGTGGCCGAGATTAAACCTGCAATGAGGATTCTTTGTGGTGAAATCTGGATTTATACACTGATACAGAGGTTTTTTTTCTCCCCTCTCACCTCCATCTTCCCCTGCTGTGCTTGTACCTCACACGCTTGAATCTGTCTCTCTCTGTATCTGATCTTCAGTATCACGTTGTAAATAGAAGCCAGAAATCAGTGCCTGGGGTTGTAATCCTTGTGTGACAGCCCGGGCTCATCTTCCCTCCCAGAACAGGAGCCCTTGATCCTTCTCATCCAGAGCCTCACTGAAGTTCCCAAGGCTCAAGTGTCTGGGAGCATTAGGATTCCACAGAGCTGCCGCCTCATGAAAAGGGTAAAATGACCTCCTGCCTTCCCCCAGAACCCTCAAAGGAAGGGAATTCTTCCAGGGGCAATAACACCAGTCCCAACACGGCAAAGCCCTGCCTTGCTGGGGGACATTAATTCATCCTGATATCCGAGCCCTTCCGCGGCTCCTCCTACAAGTCTGACACTTCCTTGGATTTCTTCGAAAAGATTTACCCATTTCTACTTCTTGTGCAAAGCCCTGCTGCTGGAGGTCATGTTTATTGGGTGGTGCTAACTTTCAGTCCTCACTTTCACTATTTCTGGGACAATTCAACCCTCCTAAAAGAAGCCACTTGTAGGCTCTTGTGCTACAAAAGAAGTCGCCGCAGAGCTCGGACTAAAGCCTGGCCAGTTTTATCCTACAATACCTCCCTTTGTGAGCACTAATTTCTACCTCAGGGAGCCGGTGGTTTTTGTCTTGCACCTTTTCCCTTGACCTCCTGACCTTACCTGACGAAACTGGGTGCTGTGCTGCTGTCACAACGAATGAAACGGGGCCGTGGGGCCAGAACAGCTCAGCCTTTCCCCCCCCCAGTGCCTTCAAAGCTCCCCAGGAACGGAGATGTGACTGTCTGGCTCGGATGAAAAGCCCTGGCAAGGGGCCTTGATGAGGCCACTACAGAGAGAACCTGAAAGTGGAGGTTCTGAAAGGCACTATCGGCTGGGAAGTCGGAGCGGTGACACACCCGGGCTTTGTGCTCATCCCCAGCCTGATCCTGCTGAACTGTGGAGGGGCACGACAAGGAGAAGCTGCCTGAGCTTTTTTGGGCAGGAGCTGCCTGAGGAGGGTGCAGTGATGAGGCTGACCCCGCTGTCAGGTCTCCTCTCGTGGGACCATGGGTGGGATCCCGTCACTAAGGGATGGGATGGGGACAGAGCAAAGGTTTGGGGGGGGCTGTTCTGACTTTGTTAGGCCTTCTCTTTGTCTTCTTCCAAAGCTGCACAGAGAGCTCAAAGCTCTTTGATGCCCCAGGGCTGAGTGTTGGGTCTGAGGTGTCACTGCCAGGTTTGTGGGAACACTTGGACAGCTTGTCTGTAACCCAGCACAGGGCAGAGGTCACTTAAACCTGCTCCAGGGCGGGCTTTCAGATCAAATATAACATCAGCAAGATCCTCTGGCTGAATTAATATACAATTAGAACCTTACAGGACAAGGGGTGTTAACCTAAGGCTTAATTATCTTGTAGGAATTGCCTCCTGCTGTTCACTGCAAGAGCATCCAGAGAGACCCTGGAATGTCTTCATGCCCTGAACATCAGCAAGAGAGGAGATGTTTGTCTCATGGAATGCCTTAATGCCCTGAACATCAGCAAGAGAGGAGATGTTTGTCTCATGGAATGGGTCACCTTGACTGGGTTTCTCTTTGTGGAGACGCAGCTGTTGAGCATTAATTTCATGTTTAGTGTTTGTGCAGCCAGTTCTGATTTAGCTCAAATTTAGCTCCGATTTCCTTGAAGCTCGAAGCTGACCTTTAGGGTTTTTTTATGAGGTTGTCATGTCACAGGAACGACTGGAGGAGGGAAAAGGCCTTTGGAGGGAATGCTGAGCTCAGTCCCCAGCCGTGGATCCAAGTGCAGGGAGGGATCTGTGGCCCAAAATCTCTCCTGGGAATTAGAGATGCCCCAAAATCTCTTGAAGTCTCTGCCTGAAGACTTGAATGGAAAGAGATTTATGAGGGAGTTTTTTTACCTTGAATATCTTCAGGCAATGATGGGTTAGGAGCCAGTAAGATAAAAGGCAGCGAAAAGCACTTGGACATTGTTCAGTTTATTTAAAATCCCTCTGTCTTTTTGGTGGCACAGGAGCCTGGTCAGCAGTAAACTTGGGAAAGGGATGTTTAAAAGGTGAGTTTCAGTTTATTTAGGCCATCACTTTAACTTCCTTTACACTGTAAACTTTGAGAGGTGTCTGTATTTCAGTGGTGGAGTGGATCATGTAGATAAATAACCTATAAAACAGGAGATGCACTCTGTAGATGGTGATGGAAAATGTGGAGGGGCTTTGGAAGGAAAAGCCCAGGCAAAATCCTGCTTTTAGTCAAACCAGCACCTGGGGAAATCTATGCTTGAGCAAAGTAACTGAAATTGCTGATTTACATGGGGGTAACAGAGCAAATTGGTCCATTATCAGCTCTTCCTTATGGAAATGGCACTTTGGGAAAATGACACCCCGGTGCAGTTTGAGTGGAAACCAAGCCTGAACCTCCTCAAATTCAGCCCAGGGGGAGGAGAGCTGATTTCTCACTTTACTTCTCTTTGAAACCTGAGAGCACCTGCAGGGTGTCATGCAGGGTTCTCTCAAAACTCATCAGCAGGTTTAAAAGAACAAACAGAAAAAAAAAAGAAAAAAAGAAAAAAAAGGGAAGTTTTGGGTTGGATTTTTTTTTTTTTCCCCCCAGTGGGGGAGCTCGTTGCCACAGGGTGTTTTGGAGGAGCAAATTTCAAATTGCAGGTTGCTGTTTCCTCGGGAATCAGAAAGAAGGGACCATCCCTTGTGTTTCCTGAGCGTCCACCAAGGCCCAGAAGCGACAAGGAGGTTTTGGAAACACAAAAACGGGTCTTTTCAAAACAACTTGAATGCCTCCTGATTAGAACTGGAAGTGACTTGGCTGCACGAGGTTTGCATTAAAAGTGCAGGGGTTTATTCCCTCCTGACAATTCCTTGCTCTCCCTGCCCCTGATCTCTTTGGAGCAGGGATGTGAAAACATCAGGATCACGGGAATCATCTCCATTTATTCAGCCTCTGTGAGGGCTGATTTAACTCAATAACTCTCATGTAGCCAACTTGGGTAACAGGATAAATACCTGCTTTGCTGAACTGCTGTTATTTCAGCCCATTTATTTTCATTAACCCATCACTCACGTTTCTGTTTCACCTCCTCCCGAAGTTGCCGTGGAAATAAATTCCCAGCTCCACTGAAAGCATCAGCAGAGCTGCTCTCACACCACACAGCACAGGGTGGGCTCCTCCTTGGCACCCTTTAGCCTTTCATTCCTGCATCATCCCTTCAGTTCTGCACCCCCACGGGCCCTTTTTGGTTCTCTTGGAAAGAATGGGAGTGGAAAAAGCTGGGAATGGCAGAGTGCAAGTGGGCTGGAAAGGCTTTTTGATGGGCCATGGGGTGATAGGACAAGGGGGGAATGGCCTTAAGTTGGAGGAGGGAAGGTTTGGATGATATATTGGGAAGAAATTCTTCCCTGGGAGGGCCTGGGGTGGAATTCCCAGAGAAGCTGTGGCTGCCCCTGGATCCCTGGGAGTGTCCAAGGCCAGGCTGGAGCAACCAGGGCTGGTGGAAGGTGTCCCTGCCATGGGAGGGGGTGGCACTGGATGAGCTTTAAGGTCCCTTCCAACCCAAACCATTCCAGGATTCCATGGGACTGAGTCTTACCTTCCCTTTGATCCTGATTTCCCCAGTCTGAGCATCCCCAAAATCCCACCTGTGGGTAAGGAAGTGCTGCAGGTGCTCTCATCCTCCTGATCATTTCCTGCATTTCCTCTGGTCCCTGATCTCTTGTTTTTATGTCACAAAAGGAATCAACCCTTGGGACCATCCCTGTGTTAGGGCACTCTTGCCATCATTACATCCTTGTCCCCTTTGGTTTCCTCCTGCTGAAATCCAGGGGCTGCTGGAACCTTTGTGAGGGAGGGGGGGGAAGATGCTTCTTCAGATCTGAGAATCAAGAGCAGGCAAATCTATAAAAACCACTTCATTACCATCCTGACAATTCTGTGCTCCTAAGAACGAGAGGGAAGGATGTTAAATACAAGGGTTGTGCATTCTCTGAAAAGAACAACTTGTTTTTTAGCAGGATTTCAACAGCACTGACAGGTTTCCCTGAACAATTGGGTGAAGTGACAGTTTTTTTAGAGCAGAGAGCTCCTTGCAGAGGTCTGATGAGCTCCAAAAGGGAGAAATCTTGGAGTGCTCTCCACTTTTTAAAGCAGTTCTAGACCCTGTTTGTACCATTAGGTGCCATCACCCAGGACAAGGTGACCCCTCCAGGCTGGGTCAAGCTCCTGTTTCTGGAGTTTTCACTTGATAAACTCTCTGCAGCAAAATGGGGAAACAGTAATGCCCAAAATGTGGGAGTTTGAGCTCAAACAGCAGGAGATCAGCACTGTGAGATGATCTGACAGCTCTTTGTGAGGGAGTGGGAAGGAAGGAGGAATTGGTTGGGAATTTTTTTCAATACTCTGTCCCTTTTCATATTTCCTTTCCCCTTTCTCCTCCTTTTCCCTCCCATTCTACCCCTTTTCCCCCTTTCCTTCTCCCTGTTTTCCCTCCTTCCTTCTCCCACTTCTCCCTCCTTCCTTTTCCCACTTACCCCTTTCTCCTCCTTTTCTCATTTCTTCTTCCCCCTTTTCCCCTTTTCCTTCTCCCCTTTTCCCCTTTTCCTTCTCCCCTTTCCCCCCCCTTCCTTCTCCCCCTCTTTCCCTCTTCCTTCTCCCCCTTTTCTTTCTCCCTGTTTTCCCTCCTTCCTTCTCCCACTTTCCCCCTCCTTTTCCTCCTCCCCCTTTCCTCCCCTCATTTCTCCTCCCTTTCCCCCCCTACTCTTTTTTTTAATGCCCTGCACTAAGAAATCCCATCCCTGGCTGCTCTAATCATCTTGGGACTGATTTCCACGTCCCACCCGAGCTTGATTCCCTCCTCCCCACGAACCTCGTACCAAATCACCCCTTTAACCGGAGCAATTCAGGCTCTAAATTCCAGAATTCCTGTCGAGTTTTCCAACAGGTGGGCTCAGATGGGAAGCAGATCCCTGCCAATTGGCTCGGTGGAAATCAGGTGGATGAAACACTTCTTGCCTGGGATTAGAAGCAGCTTGTGAGGCTTGAACATCCTTCTGAGCATTCTGGTTCCTTTCCTTTTCAGCTCTGCAATCTGTTCCAAACCAGCTCGTTCGAGTCCTTCCCTGCTGGAAAGGAGCCATCCTCTTCAGCTAAAATAAAAATAATTAAAAAAAAAAATCAATGTTTTTCACATGTGTGCTGGGTGGAAGTTTGGGATTGACCTGTCAGAATGTTCACAGGGTGAAAAAAAATACAGGGATTGCTGGGGTGGTTTTGGGGTTTGTCAGCTTGGATGGGGTTTGATGGGAACTGGGTGGACTTCAACAGCCTGTCCTGCTTCGGAGCAGAAGGATTGGGATGGGATTTACACAAGTCCAGGGTTTCTTGCACTGGTTGTGGTGTTTGACAGCAATGGGAACAGCGGGGTGACTTGATGGGAATGGGTTTATCCTTCCTGAAAGGCTCATTTTCCTCCCCTCAGCTGCAGATGGAGCAGTTTGACCTCACTGAGCTGGGGCTGGTGCCTGGCGACCCCTCACCCTGGGGGGGATTGTGAAGATAAATCCCAGAAATACAGAATATTCTGGGTTGGGAGGGACCCAAAAGGACCTCTGAGTCCATGTCCTGGCCCTGCTTTGGAGGTGAACCCAAAAAAAAACAAAAACAAAACAGAAAGGAGAGGAAAACAGTTTGATTTGTACCAAACTCCTGCAAGAAATGATGGAAACCATCAGTGCTGAGAGCCAGCAATCTCTGCTGAGGAACTGATGGGAGCAAACTATGAATAGCAGAGCCCAAATTTGAAATTTGCTGAAATTTGGAGCAATGTGGTGGGGTTTTTTTTTATTATTTTTTTTTTCTGAGCATATGCCTTTCCTGCCTATTTCTGTGGTGCCTTTTTTTTTTTTTTTTTTTTTTCCCCCCTCTAACTGCTCCACTGGTGAATTTTGCAGATGGATCTGGGAATTGAGGCACGACCTGAGTTAGATTGTTTTGGAAGCTCTCGGGTGCTTCCAGGTTTTCCTGTAATTGTTGGGGATGTGGAGATGCTGAGTGTTTGTGAAAGGTGGAGGGTTGTGGGAAACCTGGTTTAAAAGTTTTTTTTCCTCAGTGTGGTGGCTCCTGAGGGGTCCCCTGGAGATGATTTCAAGGAGCAGGTGACCCAGCAAAGGTCAAATCAATTGAGTAATGAATAAACAGGCTGATAAATTCTTTGGAGGCGCCACTGCCCTTCATAAAATCAAACTTGTCACCCTGAAGGCAACTGAAAAAGAAAAGAAAAAAGGAAAAAATCCAAAATAAATTGAAAATAGAGAAATCGACAGTGGCAAAAATCAGGCTTTTGCTTAAATCCATGGAACCAGTTCTGTGGGAATGTCATTTCTCCTCCATCAGTGGAAGCCCGTGAGGTATTGAAGGTTGATGAAATATTGTATTCCAGGCTGGTGGAAATTGGATGGAGGAGATGGCTGAACGCTCTGACTTGTGTTATTGGTTACTTCATAATTCATAAATCATTTGTCAGTTGTTGGGGATCAAATATCCTTCCAGACAGCAGAAGAGGGTGTGCATTTCATGAATTACTCCCCCAAACACTTTTATCCCTCAGTGCCCAGCTCCAAATCAGTTGGGAACTGAGGCTCTGCCCTCGGATTCAGCTCCCAGGCCAGAGCAAGGCCAGTCCCCTGCTTGGCAGGAGGGTTTTTGGGGAAGCTCAACCCACCAAAAGGATCTTACCTGTTCTGAGGGCAGAGAGAGAGAGAGGGGGTTTTTGGAGAATGGAGTCTAATGAAAGCATTTGGGATCTTAGGGAAGGTCACTGCGGAGTTCAGAGAGTTTGAGGTGGGAATTAAGGGGCTATTCCTGCTTGGGGTCCCTTTTGGGGTGGGGACCCACCACGAGTGTGGATCCACACCAGGCAATCCTGGAGCACTGGAGCCCTCTCCCAAAGCCTCCTTTAGGAGTGTGTGGGCTGGGATTCAGCATCTTTTCCAGTCCTGAGGCAAAGATGAGTCTTCCCTTGCATATTTTATACCCAGCTCACTCGCTGCTCGTCAGGATTCCTGAGGAACTCGTCTCCTTCCTCCCCCAGTGGTGTCACTGGGTGCTTTGAATCCTGACTTTTCAACTTGACTGTGCTTCAGCAGGGTGGGATGCAGAGGGACTGGGGTTCTTTGGCTCTCCAGGAGGTGCTGCTGGCTGTGATGGGCTGAGATGGTGGTGGATCAGGTGCTGATTTTCAGCAGTGGTTTTATCAGTCAGCACAATTCCTGAGCTAAATTGGGGTGAGAGTTTCTTCTCTGAGCCCTGACCCTGCTGGCCCTTGCAATGGAAACTAAACCCAAGGGACTGTGCAGGGACAGCAGCAGATTTTAAAAAGGGGATTCAGTGCCTTGCAGGTCACCCAGTGATAGCAGGGGGGTGATTGGGACTTTGTCTTCCCTTGTTCTGGAGCGGGGAGGTGACATTTGGGGCCATCCATCAGTCAGAGCAGAAGGCAGGGTCAGGAATCCCCCTGGTTTGGATTAAACGTGATGGATGAACAAGCCTGGCTGTGGATTAACCTGCCACCTTCTGGGCCCACGTGTGAGAACTGGATTTCTGGAGCCTGCAGGGGCACTCCAGGAATTCCCAGGAAAAACCTGCTGTGCCAAGGTCTCCTTAGTGCCTGCTGCTTGTTCTCCATCCCCCCTTTGTCCTGCCCAGGAATGAAGCTGCTCCAGCCCTCTGGCATTTCAAGCTGCGTCCCTTTTCTCCTCCCCTTTCCCCCCCCCCCCCACTTTTCCCTGTTTTTCCCCTGGATTTGAAGTTTCTCCTGAGGCTCAGCTGGGGCTGAGCAGGGCCAACAGGGAGGTGGCAAACGTGGCTCATCCAGAAACCCAAAGACAAAGCTGAGTCTCTGCTTTCACTGACATGAAACTCTTCTTTCCCCCCCCCTACATTTTTCCAGTTCCTCCTGCAAAAACCCCAGTGAGGGAATCCCGCTGATTCCCCCCAACCCTTTGTTACCCTTTTGTGGGATTGTGATCCGAGATGTTCCCTAATTGTGGCCGAGCCCAGAGGGATAGAAAACATTTCATCTTAGTTAAAAGCAGCAAAACTCTCTGAGAATTTTTTCCCCCCCTCTGTGTACACATTAAACTGCATCAGATCAAAACTTCCTTTAAATGTTTGGGAGCGTGGAGATGTTTTCCCTTTCATCCCAGCTGAGGCTTTTGTTATTCCAGGCACTGAATAAATCTGCTCCTGCCCTTAGGAACTTAATTGAATTTTTCCTTTTTGTTGTAAATATGCAAACAGGATTTTTTAGGGGTTTCTTTTTTTCTCTCTTTTCTTTTAATTTTTTTTTTTTTTTGCCCGTGTTGAAAGCGGAAAATGAAGAAGCAACAGGCCAAATTCGTCACATTTTAAGCAGTGTGGCACCTGGGCCTTGCAGCACAATGACAGCCCAGAGCCCTGGAGAGAGAGGAGCTGTGGAGGGAGGAGAGGTCGTGACAAGGTTCCCTCTTTTGGGGATTCGTCAAAGGAGATTTGGAACGTGGAGTTTTATTTCAGCCCGCGCTGTTTTCTGCACCGACATCTCCTAAATGGGTCGTTGTATTTTATCAGCAAAACACACTGTTGTCGTTGTCCAAAGGCTTCTCAACAATCAATATTATCTTTTCTGAGGGGAAATAACACCATTTTGTGAGTGTCTGGAGTCAGAGTGATTCTCGGCGCTTATCTGCACTTTGTTTTCTCTCATCCCGCAGTAAATTCAGTCACTCTTTGCTCGTGGACCAAATTGATCCATAAACATTTCATTACCAGCGAACATGCTGCTCTTGCATCGAGGATTTTATTTCTCTGATGTTAATTGCATCCCAAAACCCAACCCAGGGATGGCAGATAATGAAACCAAAGCTCCTATTAACAGGCAGAAACCTGAAACTGGATATTCCTCCTATTTTTAAAGTCATTTGAATGTGCACCAGACCGATCTGCTGCTTCACTTTTCAACCCCACCAATCTTGCATCGTTTGTTTTTTTTTTTCTCCTGCTAAACAACCTGGGTCAGCCTGGAAGGGGGGAGGACTTTGAGCTGGAGGAGCTGAGTTTTATGGATTTCCCTCTGGCAGAGAAGGAAGGGGAGCTTTGATCTCCCACCCCTCGGGCTTGTGCCCTCACTACAAAGGTTTGTAGAAAGAGGAGCAATCACAGCCACTTCTGCCTCGGCTTCAGGAGAAACCCAGGGCCACTGTGGCTTGGGAAGGAGAGGACACAGCCCCATCCATGTGGGGAGGGACTCTGAGCCACAGAAATGCTTCCTCAAGCAGCTCTCAGGGACAGGGGGGGATTGCTGGGGGGGTCTGTGCAGGGCCAGGAGTTGGACTGGGTGAGCCTGGTGGGTCTCTTCCAACTCAGCACATCCTGGGATTCCATGGAGCTTCCCTAAACTGGAATATCTGTCTCAGCCCTGCAGCTCAGAGGGGCTGGGAGCCCCATCCCCAAAACCTTGGCTGCTCCAGGGAGGAGCCAAGCAGGGGCTGCAGGGTCGTAGTTGGGATTTAGGGACATAAGGGGAGTCACAGCAGTGTAGGGAGGAACCACAGAGTGGTTTGGGTTGGAAGGGAACACAAACCCATCCCCTGCCATGGCCAGGGCCACCTCCCACCAGCTCAGGTCGCTCCAAGCCCCGTCCAGCCTGGGCTTGGACACTTCCAGGGATGGATCCAGGGGCAGCCACAGCTTCTCTGGGCAACCTGAGGAGGTTGGGAAATGCTCAGCCTGCCCTGGAGCTCTGCTGCTTTTGGATGCATCACCCAGGATGAGTCCAGGGGGACCCTGAGGGGCTGCTCAAGGCCTGAGCTGTGCCCCAGGAGGAGCTCATGGACAACCCCACAGGGATCTGGTGCAGGAGAGGGCTGGGAACACCTCATGATCCACGAAAACTGGGTTTGCTGAACAGCTCTGGAGATGGGAACCAGGGCTCTGCACCGGAGAACAACAACCAGGAGCTGTGAAAGTGCCGGAGCCCTGAGACAGAAATGAAAAACTACCTTTAGAAAGCTTTTCTTTGGTGGCTGGAGAGGTGGGGGGGGGGGGTAAGGGTTGTGTTCAGCTCGAGTAAATTGTGATGAATTACCCTGGAAGTAACTGCTGTATTAGGCATGACGTTGTTATTAAGCACTTGTTTGGATCAGCAAATTCCCCCCCTCTGTCCAGGAGCTAAAGGACAACGTGGAGCCCTTTCAGCTGCACTTTCCCCTGCTGGTCATCAGGGCCCTGCTCTCCTGTGTTGTGGGGACTGGCATTGTCCACGTAAGAAATAGGGATTTGCATTATAGAACAGCCACGTCTGTTTTGATTAAGAACAACACTTTCCCCTGCTCTCCTGTTTCCATGAATATTTAAGTTAATTAAGCCCGGCAAAGATTTCATTTCGCCTTAATGACTTCTAAATGTGACTCCTTATGTCTGTGGAAATGAGTGAAACACGACAGGCACAGCTCTTTAATAGCCCTAATGATGGGATTGATGCATCCCAAGATCAGGGGGGCAGCAGGATTTGCTCCTTAGGAGCCGTTCCATCCCCGAGCTTGTGGTGGGAGGTGGATTGACCTGGCTGGAGGCTCCAAAGCTGCTCCCTCACTTCCCTCCAGAGCTGGAAAGGGGGAGAGAAAATACAGCAGAAGGGCTGGGACAGAAGTGTTGGACAAAGGGTGGGTAATGTCACCGCAATCCTGAGTTGTTTGGATCACTGAAGAGGCTTGATTGTAAAAAAAAATCGCATGGACAGAATTATTGGCTGCTTTGGAAGGTCTTGCTCCCATTTTCTTTGTCTCATCTGAGCCTCAGTGAGGTGGAGTTTCCAGCTGATGTTGAATACAGGGTTTCTGCTGGTGGTCACACCGGTGTCAGAAGAACTGCATCGAAAATCGCCACTCTGAGGAGTAATTTGGGGATCCCAGCAGTGACTGGGCCATCTTTGTGTTAGATCCTGGAAAGAAGAGATTTATCCACCCCATGTGCAGGAAAACACGGAAAAATGGTGCTGGTGGCAGAGACCCAGAAGGGTAAAGAAAGGAAAGGGGGGAGAGGAGGAACTTGAGAGCTCTCCTGTGTGCTCCTTACCTGCTTTTCCTGAGGAAGTCCTGCTCTGTCCTTCCCAGGAATGACCTAAGGAATCCCTGCTGGTGACTCCTGGGACCAGCAGGTGAAAAGATTCCCGTTATTCCTTGGCTGCTGCTTGAGGGAAAGGGCTCAGACAGTCCGTTCTTAGAAAGACTGTTTGGAAAACAACAGCCTGGAGTGACAGAAGTGTTCTTTGCTTTGTGGAGCAAGTTCAAGGAGCAGGGAATTCCTGGGAATCCCTGGAGCCTCCCTCTTCCTGAAGAAGCTCAGGGATGTTCAGAGGAGCGACCCAAACAAACTCTGTGCATTCACCACTCAAATTTGGGGAACAAGGCAGGGGACAAACCTGAATTGTTGAACAGGCCCAAGTTACAGAAATACTCGACTTTTTTTTTTTTTTACCCATCCTAATCCTTCCAAGTGTTGGGAAGGGGGGGAGATGCAGCTTCTGTCTTAAGCTGATGGGTCTTGACTGATTTGAAATCCAGCTCAGAGCGTTGAACTGACATGTAAGTAGGTGAGTCAAGCGCTCACCGAGTCTTTCAGAACAAGCTGTGGGTGTGTTGTGATTCTAATTTATTTCTTTCTAACTCTCCTAATGGGATAAAATGTACAAGGGGGGATATAAATACTTGGATGACGAACAAGGAGGAGCTGGGGTAGGGTTTGGAGTGAAGCTGCTTTTCCCCAGAGGGAAATGACAATTGAAATTAAGCTCATTAGCAGGATGTTGTCACCTGATGGAAGGTG
>NW_020956204.1:92106-123274 GCF_003031625.1 Empidonax traillii
TTTTTTTTTTTTTTTTTCCAGTGAGGTGTCTCTCTCTGGCTTAAAAGTCTGGAGGAAGATGAAAAATGGCAATATTAGAAGCCTTTGTGTGGAGAACTGTCTAATGAGGCAGCTTTATCTGCAGCAATGAGAAGATTTGTCTGCGGATATAGGCTGGGAAAAAAAAAAAAGAAGCCTAAAATGTGTCATTATTGCTAATCTGGCGTGTTTGATGTAGGCAAGAACCTTAATCTTCAGATATCTTGCAAGGCCTGGGACTGGTTGATACATCACTTTGTCTCACCTTAACTTTGGCTGTTATTCTACTGTGGGGATGATCCATCAGCTCAATTAACTTCTTGAAGCCGTGTTCTGGAAATTCAAGAGAAAATGGGTTTAAGCTCCTTCAGATTCCGAGTTAATCTTTAAGGAATGTCTTGGATTGTAACAAAACAAAGCAGGGGCTCCAAGAATCTATTCCATATTTTAAATTCCTTTTATTGCTGGGGGGGGAACATCCCATCCCAGACTTTACAGGCTTAAGATTATTTCGTCAGGTTTTTAATTTTAATTGCATTTTGCGATGTACCTTCTATAATAGTTGTGGGGGAAAGGTGAATAAAGACATTTTGAGGAGTTTTTCAATGAGATTTGAGTGGGGAGGGATTGTTTGCTTGTTTGGGACTGTCAGAGTTGGTTTTTAATACTTTTAAAGTTGTTGTATCACTGTCTGCTCCCCAATCTGAGGGGTTTGCTCCCCAAATCTGGGGGGGTTCTCCCCAAATCTGGAGAGTTTTCTCCCCAGTGTGAGGAGTTTGCTCCATCCCAGAGAAAACCAGGTCCCCCAGAGCATTTCCCTGTGCCAAGGGCTCAGCTTTGCTCTGGGATTGTTGCCCTGAATCCTGTCCCTGCGTGCTCTTCGTTAGCGCTGTCAGGGCAGAGTGGATGGACATAATTACCCAGGAGTTCTGGGCTGCTGGAGTGGATAATGAAAAGTGCTCCTGACACAGTCTTTTCATGCCATTAAAAAAAATTAAGGTGGTGATTCAGCTGCAGAGTTCCACCTGCGCTGCTGGGAGAGCTCTTTGTTCCCTGGCCCTCCTCAATCAGACACTGCCTCAATATCCCCCTTTTCCCACCCAAAATCCCCTCTGCTGTGGATTCACAGGGTTATTTCAGCTCTCACAGAATAACACCCCCTCAAGGGCAGGTTTCCTCTTGCCATCACTTATTAAAGTGAGGAGGTTTCTCATTTTGAAAGCCTTGTTTGGTTGTTTGGGGCTGGGGGGGGGGGTGGTTTCCACCCCACTCTTTTGGGTGGGGTTTTAAGCTCATCCCTAAGGTGGCTTTGGCTCAGCTCGGGTCATGGAATCCCAGGATCCTTAAGGCTGGAAAAGACCTTCAAGACCACCAAGTGGCCCAATCCCTGCCCTGCTCCTGCTGCCTCGCTCCATCACATCCATCTCGGGGTAAAAAGCCATTTCTCAGCCACTTCATCGAGTTCCCAACAGCCTGGACCTGCTGCTCTCCCCGAGGGAGGAACAACACACTTGGCACCTGCTTCCCATTTTGCCTCTTAACTGAGGGGGAAATGAAAGAAAGGGTTTTTATTTCAGCAGCAAACTGCTCCTGCTTTATGTGGGAAAAGCAGTTATTTTTTAATGATGCTCAAAGTTTCCGGTTTGTGTGGTAGCCAGTGGATAACTCGCACTGCTGGCACATTAAAAATTGAAGGAGTCTCTGGGAGTTATTTGGTGTGGAGTTAATGACACCTTTGCTGTTGACTTCTAGGGGAGTGCATGCAGTAATGTAGGCAATAAAAAACCCGCAAGGACCAGGCAGAAAACATCCAGGCTTGCCTCAGGATTGCCTGTAGATGGGACAAGATCTTCCCTCGCATTCATCGACTTCATTTACATCAAACTCAATTCATAGACTTGGTGAAAAATTTTTTTTTTTCCCCTATACCTTTAAAAACTCCCCAGAATTCTTCATTAAAACCTGTAAAGGGTTCAAAACACTTAAAAATGCATGAATAATTTTCTCTCCTGTTCTGTAGGGCTTTTTTACTGAATTGTTCAGCCTTGACTAGGATGTCCTGGGAGAATTGTGACAGAATTACTCAGAAAAAATTTCGCATGCAGGGAGATTTTATGCTGCAGATCCTCCTGCTCTGAAGCACTGCTCAGAGAATGATGGTGAGGAGGGAAAATTGTACAGGGAGGGTTACTCTGCAAACATCTTTTCACTGCTAATGTGATTAAATGCATTTGGTAATAGCTGATGAAGATCCATTGCAATATAGGAGAGCCTGAAAATTAGCAAGGGTGTGGATTAATAGGGACAAAAAAATGACAGTCTGGGATATTGCCTTGTAAAACACCCTTTGCTTCATCTACTCGTTGAAGTCCACTTTATAAACTGATACAAAGTGGGAAAGAAGGGACTGGGGATGTGACAACGAGCTGCTATTTAACAAAATATCTTACTTTTGGCACTCTGGGAAGGTGTCCTGCACAGTTCCTTCCCAGTGTTTACCTGTGAGGCTCCTGGGTGGGAGGGAGGGCTGATGCTCAGCAGGTCTCCCAGCAGAGGAGAGAAATGAGTCATTCCAATGGGATTGCAGGCAGGACGTGCCAAACCCTGGCAGCCAGTCTGCTTTGGGAACAGAGGGCATTTGTTTTTTTCCCTCTCTAATGAGAAGGCAATATATAATATTATGCATAATGAGAGGGGCCAAATCTGTCTCTGCAGCAGCTGATCAGGCTGAGGGAAGGGCTGTTGTTCATGGGCTTCACGTCCAGATGATGCTTTGTTCATGCAAAGCAGTTTGAGGGAGTGGAATTTTCACACTTGGGCCAGGTTTGAATTCCCCAAGGAGACCTTCAAGCTGGTGCTGGGATGGGGCAAGGAAAAGCTGCTCCCCTGGATCTCGGGGGTCCCCCTCACGGGTCCCTCAGAGTGGGTTTGGTGAACACCCCCCGGGCTTTACCAGCACTGGGAGCTTTGCTGGCCTCCTGTGCAGCCCTGCATGCTCTGTGTGGGGCTGGAATGCTGATCTGCTCCTCCTAAGGCAGTCATGGGCGAGTTGGACTCGCGCTCTTGTTGCAGCAAGAGGAACTTTCCCGTGCCACGTGCAGATGGGGACGTGCTGCCATTATCAGCACCACAATGCAGCTTTAAGTGCCTCTCCCACAAAAGTCCTCTCGCAAGCCTCTTTCCCCCAGCACGTGCAGTGAGTAAAGTCCACCAGGAAGCTGGAGGCGTTTTTCCTGCAGCTTCACGTCCTGCTTCGGAGCGCGGGCGGAATTTCAGAGCGACTTTTCCCCGGCCAGTTAAAAGGCCCAGCCCACTCCCGCTGTTCCCTTTGTGCCGAGGAGCAGAAATAGGTTAGGGAGTAAATGAGAGTGGAGATGGCTGAGCTTCCTTGATGTATTCAGGGAGGATGTTTAAAAGATGTTCTCTGTGTCGAACACGGCGCAGTTGCCGAGTTGGGAGCGCGCTGAGCCTGTGCTGCTCTGACATCTGCTGCGAACCACACATCAGCTCCACCACGGCTCAGGCCTCCTCAAGTGGAAAGTTCCTGTCAGGTTGGGTGATTTGGAACGACACAGGGATGGCCCAAGCCCTCAGGCTTCACCTGAGTGTCCAAAAAATTGAGTTTTGGGACTGTTTCTTGGCAGCTCCAACCCCCGCGGTAACTGGCTTCTGTGGCTCAGATCAGCTTTATGAAAAGATCTCCTGATCAGAAGACATCTGCATCGAGCAGCTTAGAAAGCGCTGGCTTTAAAGAGCCTTTCTGTTCCTTTTACTGAAAGTTTGTGTGTTCTGCCCTCTGATAAAGGAGCAGCTCGAACGCTCAGTGTGAGCTTCGTGCTCCTCGAGCTCAGCAAACTTCCTTTATTTTGGGGTTTTGTCAGAGGCTTTCAGTGCCTGGCCAACAAAGGCTGGAGGAAAGGTTATCTTGGTTCCTGTAAAGGAAATTCTGGCTTGGATTGGAAAGCTTGGGCCAAAGAGGTGGTGGCAGGTTTATCATTGTTTCATCCCGGTGTGAATCGAGGCTGGGTGAGATCTCCCAGATCTTTCCAAAGGGCTGGAGATCATCCACGTTCCACGGAGTCCCCAGGGGCTGCAGGGCCTCGGTATCTCTGCAAACCAGGCTGCTGCCACCGGGATTTCCACCTGCAGGCTCAGCTGCCAAGTTTGCCAAGGGATTGTTTTGTGAGCAGCCTGTCCTTTCTTGCTCGTGGCTCCCTGGCTCTGTCCCTTGGATCCTGCACCGCTCCTGATAACTCCCGCTTTTCCCGTGCTCCAGTGGAGCAAACAGCTCTGTGGATGCTCCAGGAGCGTCTTCTCCTGGTGCTGCAGCTCGGGGGGATGTCACTTGAATGGCTCCTAAAATCAGGTCTGTCTGGGAGGGAGGATCATTTGAATTCCACAGCTGAAACTCCTGGTGATTGAGAACAAAGGAAACTGCTCTGAAGGCTTCAGGAACTCGCTAATGGCTGGAAAGAAGAGGGTCGGGGTCTTGTTGGGAATCGTTTAAAACCCTTCCCTCCCCATTACTCACTCTTTAAGTGACACCTCGATGGTTGCACGAGGGGAGTTAAACATGAATTGTTAATACCACCAGCTTTTGTAGGTAGGGCTTTTTCCTTTGCCTCAAAACACAGCTGATTTATTTTTGTGCCGATTCCAACCAGTTTTCCAGGCTGTTAAATATCCAGAAATGGATTCTCATAGTGGAGTCCTGGTCATTCAGGTCTTCTTGCCCCACTTTTCCACCCGTGGGGTATCTCAGGGGCAGACCCAGCGCTGATATTTGCTGCCTTCTTAGAGCTTGATCTTCATATCCATCTCCAGGTACTTCCCCCTGCTGCCTGAGCCTCCAGCCCTGGGGAGTGGGATCTTGCAAAGGGAGGTTAGATTGTGTTAATAAAAAAAACAAATCAAAAGCACTCCAAAAGTACTATTTTCAAACAAGCTAATTTTCTGGGTTTTTCTATAAGAAAAGCCAGTTCTCCCCTGGAATCCCCTGTTCTCCCCTGGAATTCCCTGTTCTCCCCTGGAATTCCCAGTTCTCCCCCAGCCCTGTCAGGTCCAGGAGGGGCTGTTTTGAGGCCAGAGGTGTTGCTGTAGCACATGCCAGACAAGAGCTGTGCTATCCAATGGAGAGGGGGGAATAAGTAGGGAAAAAAGGGAGATTAATTCAGGATAAAGCCCTGTCTCAGTGATTCCCTGCAAGCTGTGCCTGCTGACGTCAGTGGAGCAAAAACCAGTTTCCATCTGCCAAGGATGCAGCCCATTAGAAGTGCAGCAAACCCAATTCCCTGGGTAAAAATAAACCCTGACAGAGGAGCCTCTGCAAAAGTGTGGGAATAAGTGGGGAATTCTCCCCCAAAGCAGGATTCAGGCACCTCCAGGCTGTGGAACATCCCCTCTAGCCCATGTGCCAAGGAATATCCCCTCTTCCCCCCTCTCCTCTTCAATTGGGTTTTGGTTCCTTTTTCCCAAGAGCTGTTGATGCTGCCACGGTTTGGGATCCAGTAACTGGAGACACCCCAATTGCCTTGGGATAATCCCCAGAAAAAACTGGGATCTAGTGGAAGGATGGCAGATTACACATAACCTCAGGATGGGGCTGGAGTTTGAACCCTTAGCCAGCTCTCCTTTAATTCCCCAAATTTCCTGAGCTATTAATTTATCCAATAAACCAATAGACCAATTATTTATATTTATTTCTTCATTATACAATTATAATTATATATAAAATTATATATAATATGGCTATTGTATTATATACAATTATATAATATATCATATATTTTATATAAGATATAAATATAGACTAGATAATACATGACATATTTATAATTACTTAAAATATAATTTTCCATTTATATTTATTTATGATATATTATATATAATATAAAATATGTTTTATATAATATAAAATGGTGTCTATAATTACAGTTATTTACATTTATCTAACAGAATAATAGAATAAATAATAGAATATTTGTTTAATTTAATTATTTATTTATATTTATTTAATAGACTAATGAACGCTTTATCTTTTTGTTTATCCTCTGTCAACTCTGTCATTTTCCTCTTTTTTTTTCTTTTTTTTTTTTTTTTTTTTTTTTTTTTTTTTTTTTTTTTTTTTTTTTTTTTTTTTTTAAATCTATTAACATTATGCAGTTCTTATAATCAGTGCCACCACTCCAGCCCCTCTCCCACCTGGAGCAGCACAACCATCAGGGCCAGCAGTGAAACAGCAGCATTTCTGTTTGTTTGTGTTTTTTTTTTTCAGCGCAGAACTGGCAGAAAATGCGGAAAAAAACCCACCCCCTGTGCTGCTGCAGCTTCCCTGTCCAGTTGGCACGAGCTCTGTTGAGCTAAAACACTGCGGGAAGTGGTGCCATTTCAGGGCATTTCTCCAAACTGGGCCGAAAACTCCGACACTGGGGGTCGATTTCAGGGTTTCATTTCGGGCTTGGATTCACCACCTGCTTCAAAACCACCAGCACAGAGCGAAGATCAGAGCAGGGCCAACCCTTCAGCCACCAGACAACTGCTGAATTATTGCCCTGAGGGCTCAGTTGAAAACAATTAGACAGCAGGAACATCCTTGATTATTTATTCCCCCCCCCACCTCCCTCCTCGCAGTTGGGAGAAGCTGCTCGTGGTTATTTTCAGCTTCTCTTTGTTCATGGGGCAGGTCTTTAATGCTGGAGACACACAGAGCAGCTCCCGGGGCTCAGGATGGTTTGTCAGCTCGGGAAGGAACATCTTTCCCCCCAGGAATGGCTGAGGGGACGGTGCAAATGTGCATCTACAGAATAATATCCTAATTTGGGAGCAATTGGAACAAGACACGCTTGACATTGGGAGTCGGGGAGAATAAAAAAGGAGTTTTGGTTAATGTGACGGAGCACTTCTCAGTGCCTGGGAGCGAGGGGGAAACAATGAAGAACTTCAGGGCCTTTAATCTTGTTTGTCAAGTAATTTATCACAGTTGTTTTCATAAATCTCCCAGATAATCAGCAGCCGTGGCAAATGGAACCGGATTAAACGCGAGCTCGTGAGTTGTATAGCACAACGTGTCGGGTTTGAGCTGGGCACGAGGCAGAGACACCTTTCCAGGAGTAGCAAACATTAAAGAGGCTGTTTGGGAGCTTCCCTTCTGTTTGTCTCCTCCTAAATTCCAGTGACAGTGCTTTCAGCTGCCTCTGCTCCTTCCAGGGCAGCTGAATCCTGAAACGAGCACCTCTGGATGCCAACCTGAGCTCCTCAAGGGTCATTAATACCATCCCAAGGGGTGGATCCCCATCCCTAGGGGGGGGTTTTAACAGCCCTGTGCATGTGGCACTTGGGGACACGGCTTAGTGGTGGCCTTGGGGAACTGTTGGCCTCGATGATCTGAGGAGGGTTTTCCAACCTAAACCATTCCCTGATCAACCAGGCATTAGGGATAAAGGGAACAGAAGACTCACCACTGCTGAGAACAGTGTGCAGGAGTTGGGCTGAGCAGCTGGACCGAGTACAAACGCTTGGCTGTGACTCCAAACCATCAGCAGCTCATTTTAAACCAGCACTCCAAGTCCTTCCCTTCCCGAGTCGGGCCCAGGAATTGGATCTGGTGGGAGCAGTGGGGCCTGGCCGAGGTGAGGGGATCTGTCTCCATTAGTGAGCTCAGCTCAGGGTGCCTTTGGCTGCTGTGTTTTATCACTTTAAAACGCTGGGTTAATAATGCAGCGTCGATAAATTCTGGATTAGGCAAATCTGCGAAGAAGCAACAGCCTTATCTTAATTAAGCAAAATATATGAGTCCTGCCACAGACCATACCAGGAGCCAGTCAGCCTTGTAACAGGCACTTTTTCCTTCTCTTTGATATTGCTTTGGGGTGGTTTTTTTTTACTGTAGAGACTGGGGTTGGGGCAGGAAAGCACATATCCTACAGGTGGTTGGGACAGAAGGGGACAGAGTTGTTCTTGATAAGGAAGTCTGTTTTCCTGCAGTTTCTTTTTCAGTTGAGGTTTTGGGTTTGGTTTTTGTGACCTAAAAAAAAATCCAGCACTGTCTGATACTGTGTAAATTGGGTGCCTTGTAAAGGGGGGGGTTAAATCCTCATCTGCTCTGCCCCCCTGTATCCCTTGGGACAACTTCACTGCTTCTGAAATTCATTGACCATCCTGTCTTAGCTCAGTGTGTGCCAGGCTGATCATGGAATAACAGAACCATGGAAGGGTTTGGAGGGACCTTAAAGCCCATCCAGTGCCACCCCATGCCATGAGCAGGGACATCTTCCACCTGCTCCAGGTCCAACCTGGCCTCGGACACTCGAACACTGATGTCACTCTGCATCTCCAAACCGTGAGGAGATGTATTTTCAGAGCATTTATTCCCCTTTTTTCCCTTTCCCAGACCTGTTCACTTGCTTTGCCCTGTTCTGCTGCGTCCCAGGCTGGTTTGATTTGGAGGTGGGTGACCTCTGTCCATATAAAACCCGGAAAGATCAGACCTCTGAGGAAGGAGCTCCTGCTTCCTTCACTCCAAGCACTTGATTTACAGCAGCTGCTTTGCCTGGACTTGTTTCTCTTTAACTTCTTGATTTATTCAGGAAGGTTGAAGGAGCCTGGGTTGAGGTGGGGAAGTGAACATGCCCCTAAATCACCTGCAGGGCTCAATTTCAGCACTGACCCCTCCAAATCCACTTGGCTCTCCTGGATTTCTCCCTGGCTTCCAGCCAGAGGGAAGGTGGCAGCTGCCTCTTGTTCCACTCGGTGGATTTAACTCTTGCAGGTGAATTCCTTGCATTTTCCTCAGGTAGCTATTCCTGTGTCCCCTGGGCCAACTGAAAATTCCCTGGAAATGTGGTTTAAATCAACCAGATGTGCTGGGAAGGTGCAGTGGGTTCAGTCACTGGGGATAGAAGGAGCATCCTCTGTGCCTGGGAGGTGGGAGAGCCCTTCCCTGCTTCCCTTCCCTGCTTCCCTCCCTGGATAACAGTTGGAAAGATCATTTGCCAGCCCTCAGCAGGGTTGGGGGTGCTCCCAAAAGGAGGGGAGGTGCCACCAGAGAGCTTTGATGCTTCTCCATCCCGGGGGAATTGCTGCTGTTTAGTGACAAGGGAGAGAGGCCCCAGGGAGCAGGAATGGTTTAGTGGCTGCTTGAGAATTCCAGGAGGATCCTGGGGCTGTGTAGTGACCACTGGAGATGTGGAACAAAAAGCTGGTGTGATGGAAGGGGAGTCACCTGAATGCACAGCACGAGGAGTGGAGGGTTGGAAATCTCCAAGCTGGTGGGAGGAGATGGAGGAGAGGCAAAGAGAGGTTTTACTTCCAAGTTTTAGATTTTTGAAAATACATTGCTGCAAAAGTGGGTTTTTTTAATGCACTCAGTGATGAATTTTAGAGACTGTACAAGACCTGATTCAGAGTAAGGAAAAGGATCTGTTCTTAATTAAGATTTA
This sequence comes from Empidonax traillii, assembly GCF_003031625.1. Lineage (NCBI taxonomy): Eukaryota > Metazoa > Chordata > Aves > Passeriformes > Tyrannidae > Empidonax > Empidonax traillii. The sequence goes on from NW_020956204.1 coordinate 101,562, forward strand.
GATCGACTCTTACCATCCTCAGGCTCCTTTTCCTGCTCTGCTCATCAGCTCAAACCCACAATTCCCAGGTTGTTATACTGGGAGCCAGTTGGAGCAGGATGAGGCTCCTTGATCTTCCTAAAACAATCCTGTCTGGTGGTGGAACAGCGTTCCCTCCTCCCCCTCCCCACTCCCACAGACAATCAAACCCGATTACTCACTGCTGCTTCCCGCAATCAGCAAAGTACAGATGGTATCAGATTGTTTGGAGGCCACCACGGATAAGCTGCGATGAGAATTCTTTGTTACCCCCTTCCCCCCCCCCCCCCACCGTGATTTCCACCTCACTTCTTCTACTTTTTAAATGTTTATTCAGCGAAGGAGAAAGAAACCGTGGGGGCTTTTCACATTTCCCATTTCCAAACTCTGCCCTGCTCTCTGCTGGTGCCGTTTAAAACGTGGTAATGGTCAGGAAAACAAAACAAAATAAACCAAAACAAAACCAAACCAAGGGTGCTGCGAAAAACAAACGACCTGGGGGGAGTGCCAGCAATTTCACCTGCTCTCTCCAAACCTCCCAGATCGAATTTGCTCCGCTCTCAGATCCAAAAGCTGCCTCTGGAAAAGGAACTGAGTGATACTTTTTTTAACCTAAATGTTCTTGTGTCTTTTTTTTTTTTTTTTTTTTTTTCAGGCCTGGTTTTCCGTCTTCCCCGGGCTTTGCGAGCAGACTGTTGGTTTTACCAGATTTAATGGAGAGCTGTGGGGATGGTGGAGCTGTGGGGGGTGTGTCGGGATCTCAGCCAGTTCCAGAAGGGTTTGGGTTGGAAGGGACCCTCAGGATCATCTCAGTCCACCCCCTGCCATGGGAAGGGGTATCTTCCACCAGCCCAGCTTGCTCCAACCCGGCCCTGGACACTTCCAGGGATCCAGGGGCAGCCACAGCTTCTCTGGGAATTCTATCCCAGCCCCTCCCCACTTTCACAGGGAGGAATTCCTTCCCAATATCCCCTCTCTCCCTGCCCTCTGGCAGTGGGAAGCCATTCCCTGTGTCCTGTCCCTCCATCCCTTGTCCCAAGTCCCTCTCCAGCTCTCCTGGAGCCCCTTCAGGCCCTGAAAGGGGCTCTCAGTTCTCCCTGGATTCCCACTCCCAACAGCCCCCAAAATTCACACGTGGGGTGAAGTCACTGCTTGTTCTTTGCCCTGAAAAGAACCTTTTTATGGATTTCAGCCCAGAGTCTGGAGAGATCCGGGGAAACAGACCCAGGGAAACCCAACCCACCAAAGTGACACGAGAAGCTAAGTTATTTTTCCATATTTTTGCCTCCAGAGGCCACAGGCTCAGCTGGAGGGAGCTGGAATGGCCTCACTTCCCTCTCTTTTCCCGATTTTAATTCCACTCTGGAGCGTTGTGCTCCTCCTCCTCCTCCTCCCAATAACAAACCAATATTGACAATCAGGTCAGAACACTTTAAAATGCTTGGGAGAAGGTTTTTTTTGGTTCCTTTTGGTTCCTTCTGGGAGCCTGTCAGCCTGGATTATCCAGCAGAACGGGAACATTCCCGTCCTGCTCATGCGTTAAGGATGGATCACTCTATTTTCTTCCCCAAGAACAGAGGAAAGAGAAAGCAGCTGTGACAACTTAAGCATTGAAAAATCATAAATCATCTTGCCTTCCCCTTGTGTTCTCCCCCCCCCTCCCCAATATGAAAAATAAATGTGTGGAGCCCTTTAGGAGGTATTTCTTGCGCTTCTCATTCTTTAGAGCTGGGAGGCTTAAAAATTGTGGGGCTTTTGCCACCGTCACATGGCTTTGGAATTGGGGGCTTTAATAAATGATAAGTGCAATTAAAATGGCAAGAGATAACATTGAGGAAGGTTGAGGAATAAAAGAGTGGCCCAGTCCTAGTGCTCCTTGGGCAGAAATGTTCATAATACACTCAATTTCTGATGCAAGTGGTGATAATATGACTTCAGCTGATAAAAACACGTCAGGCTTTACATGTTATTTAATACTTGAGGAGGAAAAAAAAACACCTTTATTTTGTTTATTTTGTTTGGATGGACTATCTGAGCATACCTGGATATATCCTCCTTCCCCAGAGCTGGAATTTAACCCATCCCATCACTTGCTGCATCCCTGCAGGACAAAGGGAAAACACCTCCTGCACTTTGGGGTCCGAGAGATCTTTAACCTTCCTTCTCTAATCTTTAAGGTTAATCAGGCCCATTAGCAAAAGTTAATTACAGTAATTAGGTTAGTTAGCATATTCCCCTTGGTTTTTACTGAAACTGGGAATTTAAGGACCCCAGTAAACAGGCTGAGATTAATGATTTGTGCTGTTGTTTATTCCAGGAGAGCTGATGGTGCCCCACGAGCCCCCCTGGGAGGGTTGTGCTGTTGTTTATTCCCTTCCCTCAGGAGAGGGGATCAGCCCTGGGAGTGATTCTCCCTCAGATGACTCGATCATAAATATTGTAAGTGGCCACAGCCTGTTCTTTGCTGCCTGACTTGGTGCATTAAACTTTCATCCTCCCCATCCCACCTCCCCCCCCCCCCCCCCCCCCCCCCCCCCCCCCTTCCCGGTGCCCTCAAGAATCTGGTGGTGAAAAATAGAAGGATTTGTTTCTCCCCTGAGGGAATGACACTGTGCTGGGGCCGAGGAAGATGTTTAAAGATCTTCTGTGCCATTGCTTCTGTTTAGTCTTACAGCTTGTCTTCAGCTATTCCGACATCTCCCGGTTTTTGAGCTGTTATGTTTTGGCTACCAGCTATTTTCTCATATCCTCTGACATCACTGACAGTCACACTGGATACACTTCAGCTCCAATCTCGTCTCGGATGAGGGAGAAAGTAGGTTTTCTCTTTTATTTTATTTATTTTTTTTTTTTTTTTTTTTTGATTCTGACAATACAGATGTGATTTCCCACCTGCTGCTTCCACACCCACCGGAGCAGGGGGGCAGGAAACCTTCCCACTCCTGCTTTTAATGGCTTTTTTTTTTTTTTTTCAGAGAAGGAAATTGAAACTTCTCCCATCTCTGGGATGGAGTAGAGTAGATTGATATGGATATTGGGAATATCAGTCCATGCCCTTGTAACACTCCAGGTTTGACTCTTCTATTGAAATCTCTTTGATCTGCAGGGAAAGTTGAACTTGATAAAAGATGTAGAGCTGAGATCAACCCCTCAACAGCCTCTGCAGCCAGGAGGGACTGGGGACACTCTCCCCAAAACCACAGGAGCGTTCAGTGAAAGAAAGAGGAGCAAAATCCAGGAGGGATAATAATTGAGTCAAGGATAAAGGGACAAAGTGAGTAAATCACAATCTTTATGCAGGGCTAATATTTCTTACTGTCCAAAGAGAATATTAAGCTGCTGCCTAGGAAAAAAAAAAGAAAAAAAAGAAAAAAAAGGGGAAAAAAAAAAGCACTAAGCAGAAAAAGTTATTAAGAAAAGATAAGGGATGGAAGGGAATATTTTGCTGATTCTCCAAACAGTTATGAATGAATAGAGATACACTGTCTGTGATAAAAGAAACACATTTCCCCGAAGGGAATTGAAAGAAAAAAAAAAAAACACACAAAAACCAGTCAGTGCCAAGCACTGATCTGTCTTTCAAATGCTGAGCACCAAAATAACCCACCTTTTCAAGGTTCCTGTTGATAAGTCCTAATCGGAGCCTTTGAGTCGTAAAAACATTCGCAGATTTCGATCTCCTTGTAGAGGAGCAATAAATCAAAAAAAAAAAAAAGATGGGGCAGCCACTCCTTCAGGAGCAGCCCCTGACTCAGTCATTTGGCACTTCAAAAAATAAAAAGTGCCAAAGCAAAAAACCTGTCTGGCAGCGTGGAGTTTATAACAGATCAAATGCTTCTGGTTTGTGGCAGTAATCAAGACCTGGGATTGGGGAAGCAGCTCCTTTGCAAAAGGCCTGGAATTAGAAAATCAAAGGGTGTCTCAACGCTTGCAAGGAGTCAATTGGCTGCATTAAAGAAGGAATTTGTCAGATGCACAACAAAATCGGGTATTTTTTCTAGTCCACCCCCCGTCTTGAGGCGGGTTTTGAACGTTCATTCCATCAGTCCTTGGCTGGGTGAGACTCAGCAGTGACGAGGAAAGGCACAAGGAGAGGACATCCCCACCCTCCACGCGTGCTGGGTGTGCATGGATGGGCTAAATCCCCCCAAAATCCCTTGGATTTGTGCACCAAGATCCTCCTGTAAATGCAAGCTGAGAGGAAAGATGCTCCTCCCCAGCTGATGGACAGGAGCAAGTTGTGTGTGTGTGTGTCTTGCTGCTGCATGAACCTCTCTTAAAATAGCATTTTAATTGATATTATAACTGCCCTGCTGTTAGTCTGGCATCTGGCTGAGATCAACCACTTCCTAATTTCAGTTTAGGATTAAATCCTGCCTATCCCTGCACCGGTGAGTGATGGGAACAAACTGTGCCTTCGCTCCAGGGCAGCTCAATAATGACTTGGGCTCAGGGAGCAGCAGCAGCAGCAGCTCTTCATCTCTTGTGCCCCTGGGGGAATTCAGTGTCACAAGCAAAAAAGCAAAAATGTGTCTTTAATCCTTTTTTTCTGAGCCCCTTTGGACCAACTGAGGGACTAATTAATGATTCACGGGGTCCAGCCCTCACCAGGGTGCAGTGACTGATGTGGAACTCGGAGTTACCACCTTCCTTTCTCTCAATCCCCTCAGGATTTATAAAACCCAGTGCCCTGTGAGCGAAGATCTACTGTAAAAAAAAAAAAAAATGATCACCCTTTTTATTAATTAGCACCATCCCAGTGTAAAGCTCAGGGTTTGGTTCTGTAATTAATTGCTTACCCCCTTTCAGGTCCTGCTTCTTTCCTGCTGGACTCTGCAGCACAGCAGGGATGTTTTTCCAAGGCACCAGCTCCAACAATGGTTATTCCCACAACTTCTGGACCAACAGAGCCTGGGTTTGAGTGCCCTGATAGATGGAGATGAGAGAGAACAGGGAAATGTTTGGTTCTCAGTCTGTTGGAAAGGTTGGGATGATTTACAGGGAATGTGCATATTTAAACTGGCCCAGCTCTGTCAAAACCCATCCAGCAGATCCACATCCACATGGCAGATCCACATCCACATGGCTTAAATTGAATTGAGTGTCATTTTAATGGCTTGAAATTCCTTGGTGCTCCAGAGCTGCCTGTTGGGCACAGTCTGTGGCAACTTGGATTTGTATTTTGGAGGCAGAGGTGCTCCAGAGATGCTCCAGAGCAGGAGTAGCTGTGACTGCAGTCCCTCCCTGGATTCATCAGCTGCTCTTGGGCTAGATGTTTAATTAGTGCTCCCCAGCCCAGGCTCCTCTGAGCAGGAGGACACCTTGAAGCTCTGTGGGTTTTACACGTGGCAGGAGTTGATGTTCAGGTTGGGAACGACCTTTCCCAGCACTCTCCACCTGCAGAGACATTAAAACCCACCAGAGCAGGTGCTGGGGGGTGTAAATCACAGAGTCACAGAGTCAACCAGTTGGAAAAGAGCTCTGGGATCGTGGAATCCAAGCTGTGACCCAACCCCACCTTGTCACCCAGCCCATGGCACTGATGCCACATCCAGGCTCTGCTCAAACCCCTCCAGGGATGGAGAATCCACCCCCTCCCTGGGCAGCCCCTTCCAGGGGCTGATCCCTCTCTCTGGGAAGAACTTCTTCCCAATGCCCAACCTAAACCTGCCCTGGAATGTGCTCCAGCCCCCCCTCAGCTGAGCCCCTGATGCTTTTTCCACCTGTTGAGAAGCGAATGTTGGGGAGCAACTCCCGCTGATCCCTTCTGCTGTTTGCCACGGGCTTTTCCAACCCTTCTGCTGGCAGAGTGTCCAGCTGCACTGCTCTGACAGGGACAGGAGAGGCAGGGATGTTGGCTCCATCAGCTGGGAGCTGGGTGATCTGAGCTGACACCGATGGATGCTGCAATGGGAGCGCTGGAGCACGATGTTCTTGGAGCAGCGCACGGCAGATTGATCCGAGTGCTGGCCAAGGCTCTGTACCAGCTGCACAGCAACAACCCCAGGCTCCACCAGCACCATTCACCACGGGAATCTTGATTTTTGGGTCAAGAAGTTTGGGGCAGTTTTCAAACCACAGCACTCAGTGTCTAAATTGGGATTTTGCTGCACTTCTCTCTCTCTCCTGGCACACGCAGAGGGTTGTTCTGGCTTTCAGGAATTCAGTAATCCTAAAGGTTAAGCCTGTGGGGTGTTCTCAACCCTGCAAGAATTAATATGGTGACATTTAACTGCTATTAGCAAAAAAAAAAAAAAAAAGAAATCATTTTTTTGCCTTCCCACTCCAACCCTCCTCCCCCCTGGTTTGTTGTTTTTTTTTTTTCCTGGGAAAACCACGGGAGTTGTTTGCTGGGCAGTGGTGGCTGTTTGAAGTTATTTTAAAATCAGTCAGGAGCTCCCACCGCTGTCCCTGTGACTGGTGGGCTAATGCAGGCAGGGCTGTGGGTGTTCAGCTCCCCCAGCACCCCTTGGCACATCCTGATTTGTTGTGTTTCCTGAGGGACAGGGAGGGAAGGCTGGGATAAAATCCAGGGATGCTTTAGGGGGGGGTCATTTTGCTCCTCCAGGCAGAGCTGGTTCTGTGCCTCCTGTTGATTTGTTGGACCAAAAAAGGCTTTTGATATATTTGGCTCCTTAAAAATATTTTTATTTATTGGCCAACTCAATGCAAGAAACGAGAGAATAACCCTGGTTTGGGGGCTTGGACCATAATCCAATGAAATCTTTTCCCCCTGGGCTCTACATTATGACTTTTCCCCTTTTCCTCCTCCTTTTCTCATCCTTTTCCTCCCCTCTCTTTTTTTTCTCCACCACAATTAAATACAGAACTATTAATATTAGTTATAACTTCTGTAAAAATCAGTCCATTCATCAGAATAAGTAACCACTCTCTCAAATGATTATAAGCAGAAAAATAGCTGAGTTAACACACATTTTCCTACCTTGTAAGGGGATGACTCTTGCAGGACAGCATAAAAACTGATTAATGCACTTTGGTTCCCCTGGTTGCCTTAAGAAATGGAAAATATGAATATTTTTCAATTAAATGTTAAGAACACAGAGGCAAGGGATGATCTGCTTGTGCAGTTTCCTAGAGCTAATAACTTTTACGAGACGAGGAGCCGATCGATCTTCCATTTCAATTAATTTAAAAGACTTTCCCTTCTACAGAGTCAAATGCACAGAAACAAGCCCTGCACGAGGCAGAAACTCAGGGACACGATGCAGGTGCTTTATTTTGTGCAGCTCCAGGTCAAACATCCAGGAAAACCCAGCCCCCCAAAAAAACCCAGCCCAATGCACTGCCTGCATTTTATCAGGACTAATAAGCCATTGATTCCAATTGCCCATCAGGACTAATAAAACCCCTTGATTCCAGTTGCTCACCAGATCCACGAGGAGAATAAGGATTTGGGATGGATCACTATTGACAGCAAGGTACCAGAGGGGACCAGTGCCTTTGACAGCCCTTTTTGGCAAATCTCTGCCTTCCTTTTGTGCCATTTATTTTTATTTAATTTTTTTTTTAAAAAATTCTCATAGCTTATTATTCTTTTAAATTGTCATAGCTCATTTATTATTTTTTTTGTAATTGTCATAACTTCTTTATTTTTTAATTGCCATAGCTTATTTATTATTTTTTGTCAGAACTTATTTATTCATTTTAATTGTCATAACTTATTTATTATTTTCTTAAACTGTTATAACTTATTTTTTTTTAATTGTCACAGCTTATTTATTTATTTATTTTAATTGTCACGACTCATTTGTTTATTTATTTATTTATTTGTCATTGTCATAGCTTATTTCATCCTATTATGGAAAGCAAGTCCCTGGAGAGCAGCTCAGCCTGGCTTTGATCCATGCTGTTGTTTACTCTTGTTTCACAAACCATTAGAGATGCTCGAGGATGTAAACCAAGAGATCCATCAAGGGTGGTGGTGGTGGGGAACCTCACGAGCCATTTACTGCAGATGTCCCTGATAAAGCCCTTTTTTATGTGCTAATAGAGCTCAGAATCTTAATAAAGTTCCTTTTTTGGGGGGTCAGTGGAGCTCAGGGGGAGTCTGGATGTCAACAGGAACCTCACCAAGAGTGGCCTCAAACTCTGCTCTTCACCTTCTCACCTTTAAATTGAGGTGGGTTTGACTTGTGGAGCCCACAGAGATCCACTGAACAGGAGCTGGGAATAAAATTTCATCATCTAAAGGGCTGCCCAGCCCTGGGTGTTCAAAATAGAAATTATTGCCTGGGAAGTTGGTTTTCCTTGGAGCGTTATTTACTGGGATGACAAAATTAATTAGAAAATTATTTCGGAGCGGAGAAAGAAAAATCAGGCATCTGTGGGACCGTGTGGAGACAAATCCCTGCCTGGGAAACACAAGGATCCCATCCCTGGGAGTGTCCCAGGCCAGGCTGGATCAACCTTGGAGCAACCTGGGCTGGTGGAAGATGTCCCTGCCCATGGCAGGGGGTGGCACTGGATGGGCTTTAAGGTCCTCCCAACCCAAACCATTCCAGGATTCCATGATTCTATGAAGCTGAAGATCTGGAAACAGGGTTAACATCAGAAATCCAGGGCAGTGGTGGAGTCCCAGTGCCTGGGGGGATGTGGAAGTGGCCTTGGGAAATGGTTGGACTCGATGCTCTTACAGGTGTTTTTTTAACCCAGCAATTCCACGATTCTCTTCTGTTTTCCGCCTGCCAGAATGACATCCACTACACCCACCTTTGGGGAAGGGACCTGCTCTGCCTTTGGTGCCTCAGATGGACAATTCCTGTTCCAAATGGATGGCCACAAAGCCCCATCTGCTTACTCAAGTGCTGCCAGTGAATGTACAAAGCGGGCTTCTCTTGGTTCCTCCTGGAGAGAAACATCAGGGACACCAAAATAAAATAAAATAAAATAAAATCCCAATAATGTCTTGTGGCACCAACGTGAGCTGGATGGAAATATTCCACTCAGCTTGTGGCAGCTGCCAAATGTGTGGGGTTTGAAACAGTTTTGGGGTTTTTTTTTTTATTTTTTTCCCCTGGAAGTTTTGTTTCATCCCACAAGTGGGCAGAAAATAAAGCAGAGATGAGTCCCAGCCCAGCCCACCCCCCCTGGTATTTGGTCTTGTTTTCCAAGAACTGAGGCACAGGAAGAAATGTGCAGGAGGGAGTTTTATAAGCTTCGTGTTTTGTGCATTTAGGGGAGTTTACTCCTTGGAATAACATGAGGATTAAAGGGCTGGGGGAGGTGTGGGCTTGGGAACCTCTGGAATCCAAGACAGACATCCTTGGCGGGGCAAGAAGGGCTCTGAAGGGATTTTCTGGGCCAGCTCTTTTTGATGGTCAAGAAGCTTCAAACTCCAGCTCAGCCACCTCCCTCCCACCCCTTGGTCCTTCTTCCCAATATCCTAAAATTGCCAACTCCCACAACCACGCTTTGATGGGAGAGTTGTGCTGATCAGATCTTTTTCTGTGTTATCTCCTATGTAAAAAGCAGAGCATTATTTAAAGCGTCAGGCCCCAAAAAAATCTCCTGAATAATGAGTTTGGAACGAGAGCAGGCCACAGGATTTAGCTCTGAGCTCCCAAAATCCTCAGCCAGCTCTTCCCCAAAACATTTGCAACCAAACTGCTCCCTGCAGCACTCGGGGATCCAGCGACAGAAATTGTTAGAAGAGCCATAATGTAATTTGTAAATGGTGTTGATTTACTCATTCCAAAGCCTTTTGAAGCAAATAGATTGTGTTCATTTTCTCCAACGAGCTGTACATTCAGAGTAACCACTGAAACACTCCATTTAAATATATAAGCAATTAAACTAATGATGTTTTAGAACATCCTAAATAACAACACAGCACGAGGACAGCTGTCCATATCCTTTATTTAGGTTTACAGTTCTGCTGCACAGTTCGCTGGCTTATTTTTCTTATAAATAGTAGTGTAAATTGCCCATTTTGCTGCCTCTCAAAGAGCAGCAGCTGCCCCCAGCTCAGAGCTGGCAATTAGAGGAGGGAAAGGATGGCAACAAAGGCCATTTTTAAAATAAAAAGCTATTCAGGTGTAATGTTGGTGTAAAGCTTAATGCTTTCAGATGGTGTAAAGACACTCCAGGGTGAAGGAGAATGAGGCCCTGTACTACCCCAGTTTAATTATGCAAATTGATATCACAAAAAAGGGCTTTTAATTGGGAATGCTCAACAACATTCTACTGGTGCCAGGTTGTTAACCTGGGTGGGAGTCAGTTCACCAGGAGAACTTCTCATGGGCTAAGAAACGTGGCAAAGGCTTTGCTGAAGAGGTTCCAGGTGTTAAACTTCATGGAATCATGGAATGGTATGGGTTGGAAGGGACATCAGGAATCATCCCATTCCACCTCCCACTAGCCCAGGTAGCTCCAGCCTGGCCTTGGACACTCCCAGGGATGGGATTTACCAGGCAGGGATTTGTCTCCACTCAGTCCCACAGTGTTATGAATTCTCTTTCTCTGCCCTGCAATCATTCCCTTAATTAATTTTGCCTTCTCAGTAAATAAAGCTCCAAATAAAACCAACTTCCCAGGCAACGCTTTCTGTTTTGAACTCACATAAATCCCCCCCCCAACACCTTCAGCACCTTTGAATTTTAATGATTACTGCTCCTGTTTGCCACTAAACCTTCTGAGGTCCTTCCATTCATGGAGGAATCCACTAATGTTCAGCTTGTTAGGAGATGAGCCCCCTCATTAACTCAGAGTATTAAATGAAACAGTTGAGTTGGTAACCAAATCGACAAAGGAACAGCTGAGTCTCTCTGTGATTAGGGACTTTGTCATCTTGTTCATGGATTAATTATATGGTCCATTATACTGAAATGTGTTTTTGATATCAAGACTAGTTTTGTTCTGGAGTTTTTCTACTTGCCAGCTGCTTTAATGTTCTTTATCTTTCTGTGAACAAGCAGCAAATTATAGATTTCTTCACTTGAAGGACGAATTTAGAACAGGGTTTTGAATGGCTGTTATTCAAAAGAAGTTCAAGGATAAATGTACAGAGAACAATCTTCAGGAGGGGGAGCCTGGTGCAGCTCTTCTGTGCTGTGATGTGGCCCTGAAAGCAAACAAACAAACGGGGACACCCAGGGAAATGGGTTTGGAATGCTGCACACGCTGCCCAGGAAGAGACGTGGGAGGAAAATCCTCGGGGAGAAAGTCACAGTGAAGTGTTGTGGGGCTGTGCAGGGGTCACCCTGATTTGTCAGCCACAGACCCCAGGAATCCAAGGTATTTCTGTTTGGAGAATCCCAGAAAGGGTTGGGTTGGAAGGGACCTCAAAGCCCATCCAGTGCCACCCCCTGCCATGGGCAGAGACACCTTCCACCAGCTCAGCTTGCTCCAACCTGGCCTTGGACACTCCCAGGGGTTCACGGGCAGCCACAGCTTCTCTGGGAATTCCATCCCAGCCCCTCCTCACCCTCAACCATGATCTGCCAGCAACTTCTGCTGTCATCACCCACAAAGCCTTTGGATAGGGGCTTCCACTGGCAAAAAAAAGCTCCTTTCCTTGTGCCCAAAGTGCTCTGTGGATTGAACACCACGTCGTAAACAGAGTTAAAATCTCAGAATTGCTTCAAAACCCACCCTGAGTTGCCTTTTAGGGGGATGGGAAAAGCTGTGACATGTCCAGCCCACCCAGAGGGGGAGGTGGGATCCCATCAGGGTGACCTGGGGGGTTGCATTTCCCCTCTCAGGGCTTCTGATGGTGTGGCAGCCCCACCCTGAAGCTCCAGGGACACTTGGACATCAGTGCTGGGCTCTCCTGCTTGGCTTTAGGGATCAAACAGCACCCCTGGGCTGTCACAGAGGGGATTTTCAGCCTGAAACATCCATCCTGAAGTGCTAAAGCACCACTGGAGCTGTGCAGGTACCTCGAGAAACTCAGCTCCTGTTCCAGCCCTGAATGGAAAAAAAATGCAGGTTTTGCTGAGGGTTTGTGGCACTTCAAAGACACTGATAAGGAACAAGCCCTTGGAAATGAGGTATGTGTTTATCTCCAGCAGCTGCCTAACTAAGGGAATGGGAAAATTAAATTTGTCCCATAATTATCTTTTGTGCAAACAGGCAGTGGCCCTCCAGCCAGGCAGCCTCGAAAAGAGCCTATAATTATTGCATATAATAACTACCAACATTAATCTTAGCTCTTGCTTGTACAAAAATTATAAATTACTGCACCAAATCCTATTACTGCAAATATTAAAAGTTACTCAGCGTTTATTTGAACCTGGGTTGTTGATTTTCTTTTTCCCCCCATNCGGGTCAGGTAGCAGTTGAACCAAAAACCTTACACATTCCGCCCCCAATTTTAAAACCTTTGCCCAGAAACCAAGAAACCTTTTTTCTTTTCTTTTCTTTTCTTTTCTTTTCTTTTCTTTTCTTTTCTTTTCTTTTCTTTTCTTTTCTTTTCTTTTCTTTTCTTTTCTTTTCTTTTCTTTTCTTTTCTTTTCTTTTCTTTTCTTTTCTTTTCTTTTCTTTTCTTTTCTTTTCTTTTCTTTTCTTTTCTTTTCTTTTCTTTTCTTTTCTTTTTTTTTTTCTTCCATTTGCTGCTGTGCTGAAAACCAGGAAAAAAAGTTTGGGTATCCAGTCACTTAAGTCAGAAAGAATTTTAGAGTGTAAGACAATGTTCTTTTTTAGACTGTGCTGCTCCAGAAACAGGTCTGAAATGTTTCTCTAAGGCATTTATAGAATTCTCTCTGTTCTCCCTGAAATAATCCCAAACTGCTTCATTCTCTGTCTGGTTCTCAGGTTCTGAAGGCCCCTTCGGAGGGGTTTTTGATATTATTATTATTTTGGGGGAGTGAAATCGGGTTCTCTTGGATATATTTTAATAGATCCTACCTTGCTTTGGAGGATGGAGCCAAGACATGAAGCACTGGAGTAGCTGGCATGGGGTGGAAACATAATTTTGTGAGCATGTTGATCAGAAATGGCCTTATAAATCATCTGCTGCCTTAAAAAAAAAAAAAAAGGCTATTTAATGTAGAGGAGAATTCCTTCTGCTCTTTGTGGAGCTCTCTGGACTCTGGAGCTCTTATTCTTAAAGGTCAGAGAGCTGCACTCTGGTTTTTCCTGCCTTCAGAATGGACTTTAACAGTGCAGAGGAGAATGAATGTGGTTGTAAATACAGAAATACAGCAGGGCAGGTGTTGGAACTACATTGGAAAGTCCTGTTCGTGTCAGAATGGGGCAGAGTTCAGGGCAGGCTTTGAAGAATGCAGGGAATGGGGGGGGTGAATAAAGGCTGGTTGTTGCCAGCAGGGCATGGGAGCATCAGGCAAAGTGATGAATCTCTGCCAGCCCCAGCCTTTTGCTGCTCAGGTGTCTCCCCAGGGCCTGTGCAGAGCTGGGGGGGCGTTAAATTCAGTTTTTTTGGGATGGTGGATGCAGCAATTCCTGCCTCTGGTTCTTTAATAAAACCACCTCAGTCACATCTCAAAGGAACCAGTCCATTATGGGATCACATCCCTGGCTGCCCCAACGATTCATCTGAGTTCTTTTGACCCCAAACTTCCTTCCTTTCCTCCCCTGAGCCGTGTAGAAGCCGAGGCAAAGCGTTTTCCCTGCTGGATCTGGCAGGAATGTGACACCTGGAAGAAGGAATTAGTGATGCACGGGGTGTCTTTGCAGGAGAGGGGAGGGGACTGGGAAAGGTTTGTGTCCTTTGGGAGATTAGCTCCTGGTTTTATTTCATATCAGCTTGTTCTACACTCCACACTGGGCACAGATTAACAGTTCTAACAGGTGTGGAGATCCTGTCATATCCCCTTGGTTTGTTAATCCAATTAATACTCGATGTAAATAAGGAAGTGGCTCGGAGTGGGTTGTGCTCTGAAGGCAGAGCAGGACCTGGAGTGTTTGCTGTTCCACAGGAAGGGAGGAAGAGATGGAATTCGGGGATTTTGCTCCTTTTTTTTCTCCTCTCTCAGCTCCGTGGAATGCACTGACTCCTGCTTCTCCCTCTGCTGGCATTCCATGGTTTTCAGCTGAGTTCCATCACCTGGGAGATCCCAGCCAGTGAATCTCTGCAGGACCACATTGCGGAGGAAAAATACGTGGTTCAAGCAGCGGCTTGGGAAGCCTGGAATGAATTCCTTGGAACTTCCCAGCATTTCCTGGGGGACTGAGGGCACAAACCTTCCTCCACAGCTCGTTCCAAGCACTGAACTGCCCTCAGGCTGCAGGGACAGGCACTTCCCGACGCTGACTCACTGCAGGGGGATGGAATCATCCCCCATGGATGCCTGGCTGGTTCCTCTCCAGAGGTTTTCCAGCCTCCCTAACAAGAATGCCTCAGCAAAGTGTCTCTTCTTTGGCTGCTGAGCTTCGTTTTGGTCTCTCTGCTCTCAGGGAAAATGGCACAATGGCTGTTCTTCATCTTCCTTGGGAAGGAGTCCACCGGGATTCTCGGTTCTGCAGCGCAGGTTGTGATTTATTTTACTTGTTTAAAGGAAAACAAGTGTAAACAGAGAACTCATTAAATGGCTGGAGCGTTAAAAAATCTGCAGCCCACAGTGACATTTAGCAAGTCCATTAAGAGTGTAACACGAGGACTTCATCTTTTATATGGCCCCTTGTTTTGAGGGAAAAACAAATTAAAAAAAAAAAAAAAACAGTTTGGTTCAGTTTATTCTCTCCCAGGGTTGTTGTGGGAGGCAAAGTTGGAGAGGAGGTGAAGGATGGACGGTCAGGGGTTATGTAAACACACTGAGAAGTTCATTTCCCTCCTCTCTGGCCTCTCTGGGAGTTGGGAGAGCACAGATAATCCTGGTTGTTCTTTTTCTGGCGTCTCCTGGAGGGATCTCGGGTGTCCTCTCCAGGCAATGCTGGAATATTAATACACCAGGAGAGGTTTCCAGGTCCTGCAGAGCAGTTTGAAGAGTCGTCCTTGTCCTTGCTGACTTTCCCCCAAGTTGTGCTGGAGGTCCCTCAGCATTCCAGGAGCTCCCCTTCACCCCAGCAGAGCTGTGGCTGGGAATGAACTTTGTTTCCTCTCCAGCACAAAAATTGCTGGAAAACAGAGAAAAGCAAAGCAGGGGCATGCCCGGGGGTTTGGCTTCTTCTGCTTCAGCTGAACTTCCTGGGAATGTTTTTCCCAGCAGTTTCCTCCAGGCAGGATCCTGGCAGTGACTTCCCCTCCAGGCTCTCTTTGAAGAACCGTGGAATCCAAGGTGTGGGATTGGAAGGGACCTTGGAGCTCATCCACCTTCCACTGGACCAGGCTGCTCCAGCCTGGCCTTGGACACTCCCAGGGATCCAGGAGCAACCACAGCTTCTCTGGGAATTCCATCCCAGCCCCTCTCCACCCTCTGACTCCTTCTTCAGGTTTTAAACTGGTGTTTGAAACCACTCAGACTTCCCCCACAGCCCCAGCAGTAATTCCAAACAGTTTCATTCCAAAGGGGAGGCCCCTCCAGGAAAGCAGCAGCAGCAGCACAAGGAGGGGGTGCGGGGAGCTGGAACAGGCCCTTGAGGGTTTATTTAGGCTATTCCAGAGCATCAGCTGATTGGAAACGTTCTTCCCAGTTCCTCTCCCTACTTTGTTTGCTTTTTTAACACTTCCACGTGCTTTGTGTGGTGCTCAGGGACATTCAGGTCTAACCCCACCTCATTCCTGCAGCTGGGCTGGGGTCAGGAGGTGGTTCCAAGGAATGATTAACTGCAAAGGTGCAGAGGCAGATAAACCCTTAGAAAAACCCACTTGTAAGAATAAAGCCCAAAGCATATATTTAGAAATCCATTTAGGTCTCACCCACCTTGCTTAAAATGGAACTGATAATAATAACACCTGGCTGGGCAAGGCAGTCAATGGAAAAGTTAACAAATGTAAAAGTTGAATTTTTTTATGCGAGCTTTGCTTTCCCAGCAAGCTTTTCCAAAGGCCCTGTTCTCATTTTTAAGCAATCTACCGATACATTTAACAAAATGTCAAGATGAAACGCTTCGGCAGAGATCAAAAGGCCTGGGGGTTTTATTGTGCCACTCCTGCAGCACTGATAGCCTGTGCTGAACTTTCATGCTGAGGATCAATAGCTTTATTTGATCAAATATGGGCAGCTATCAAAGACAGCGGGCTCTGCCCAAAGGACACTTCAGACTGAGGTGTCTCCCTTGAGAGCCCTCAGGGCTTTGATATTTGCTCCTGTCCCTGCTTGTTTGGAAATCATTTTTTAATTAGTTTGTTGTTTTGGTGGTTTGATTTGTTTTTTTTTTTAAATAAAAGCAGCCCTGTGTCGTGGGATGTTCAGGAGGGTTGTCCACGCCCCAACACGTGGAGATCAAAGTTCTGCCCCCTGGCTTTGTTGCAAGGCAAAGTGTTTGAGTCTGGTCTCTTGAATCCAGGTTTTGTGGAGTTCAAATCCCAAGGAAATCGCGAGAAGGGATGTTGTGGGGGATGGGAAAGGGTTGGGAATTCCACTGAGGGTGAGTGAGGAGGACGACAGCCCCTCGTGCCCATGGCTGAGGAGGAGGAGAAGGAGGAAGGGGCAAAGATGCTTCTCCCGAGGCTGAAAACTGAACAACTTGCCCCCCAAAACCCCCAAAGTCTTCCCCTCCCTCTCTCCCACCTCCACCACAAATGATTAAGAGCTTTTGGCTGTCAAACTTGGAATAAACATTTGTGTTTATCAGCAGAGCTGCTCAAAGAGGAAAGCGGTGGGAGCAGGTGGAGGTGGAGGGGGGAGAGGAGGAGAACTGGAAGGACAACTGAAAAAACACCAGAATTCAGCTTCCAACCATCCTTTGGACCAGTTTAGGTGGGAAAAAAAAATAAAATAAAAGGAATGGCAGAGGCATGAGGAAGCTGAGGCAGAGGGGAGGGGTGTGGTAGCAGGTCCTGGTGGGTGGAGAGAGGGGGTTCAGTGCAGCCCTCGGAGCGTCTGTTCTGCTCTGACAACGAGCCCCCCATCCTTCAAGGCTGGTCCTTGTGGCACAGGAAAAAGGCTTTAACTTCTGCCTTTCTGAGGGGCTGGGCTTGGGGGAATGTTGTGTGGGAGGAAAAGGCAGGTGGATAAAGCACTTCTGGAGGCACGGATGGGTCAGAGGGCTTTGGGATGAGAACCTGTCAGAGCAGAGGAGAAGAAATGCTTGTGCCTCCTCAGTGAGATTGAATTTGGGGTTTGCTCTGAGAGTTACAGCCCAGAGAGGTGTAAACATTACTAAAAGTGATGTTACAGGGAGAAATGGGGTGTTTCTCCTCCCTCCTGGCCCTTCTTTGCTGCTTGCTCAGGTTCATTTCAGCGTGGACAATCAGGAACAGGAGAGGAAGACTCTCCATTGTGCTGGGAGTGTTGGGGGTCCCAGAGGGTGGAATCTGAGGGGACACTCCAACAGTGCCCTAAGTCACTCTGGGGGTTTATTTCCCTCATTGCAGCAGAGCCTGTTCTTGTTTCTACCAAACAAATCAGCTCGGAAAAGAGCTCCAAGGATCCCACCCTGAGCCTGAGAAAATTCCACTCTTGTGCTGGGATGCAGAGTGGGGGAAGGGAACTGTGCTAATATTCCTTAATTTGGGTGAGGATCAGCCTGTGGACCTCTGAGTGTCCTCTCTGTGATCCAGAAAGGAGCCCAAGGAAAAGGGACTGCAAACAGGGACTCGCTGCAGCTCCCTCACTCAGGATTTTAGGGATGCTTTTCTCCTCCTCAGTGCTGATGGGATGAACTCTGCAGTGTCTTTCCATCAAACCAGCCCTGCTGTCGTTGCCTGAAAGGCTCAGGGCAGTGGGGTCCTTAAAGGGCCTGATTTGAGGGTCTGGAACTGGACAAGTTGTTCGGCCTTACAATCCCCTTCCTGCAAAATAAAGGGGCTCCAGGAGAGCCAGCCACCCTGAGAGCAGAAATCACTATTTTCTTAACCAGATTTACTAATTAGGTGGGTTATTAAAGGCCCATTTATTTTCTGGTACCTGCTGCTGATCAGTTTTGGTGTTCTCTTTCATTTTTAGCACCAGTGCAATCTGTATCCCTGCCTTTGCAGACACAACTTGGTCTTCCCTAATTACATCCCCTGGGAGAGCAAACAATTGTTTAAATACGCCCTAAAATCAGCAGCTCTTTAAGAGAATTCTCATTTTCCATGGAAAGACAACAGGAAACATGGTAACATTAAATGGAAAATGGCATAATAGAGCACACAAGATGGAATTCACTGTCTTAAGTGTCCTCACGTGGTCTAGGTACCATTTAGAGGCTCAAAATGGGATCTAAATTGCTTAGAGGAGTCGTCTTGGATCTCTTTATAGGGATAAATTTCATCTCCCAGCAATGGACTCGGTGATTGAAATAAATTGCTTTGGGGAGTTGCTGTGCCTGGGAGGGAACGTTCTGGTGGGGGCTGAGTGCTGTTACAGGAGATTTCTTTCCTGGTGTTTTTAGTTCCATTCAGACACTCCCAAGTATTCCAGGAAAAAATGCTCCAAGTCGCCACATTCCAGCCCAGAAGTGCTGAGGAGTCAGGGCTGAGCTGGAAAATGATGGAAAACCCCGAGCACAACGTGTGTCACTGTCTGGATCAGATCCTGGGGCACTGCAAATTAAACACCTCAAGTTAGTGGCCTCCCTTGGCCATTAAGGCTCTCTTTCTCTCACTTTGCTCTTTGTCATCTGGACATTATGTCTTTTATCTCTGAGAGAGATGCTGGGGAAGAAAAAAATAAATTGTTTCTGAAAATCTCCAAAAATCGAGTGCTGAGAGCAATAAAAAAAAAAAAAAAAACAACCTGGTGAGGAGCTTAATTTTGTCTTGGGGGAAGGTTTGGAGTAACGTGCTGTAAATAAGGTTCAGAACCTCTCAGTGAGCAATAAAAGATGTGACAAAGTGCTGAAGAGCCAGTGGTTAAGTGGGGACAACCTGCTCTGTGCATCAAGGACCCCTCTGGTGGGAGGAAGGAAGGGGTGAAAGAGGGATAAAAGCAGGAAAAGTGGGACTGGTTTGTGTTGGAGCAACACAGAGAAGGTCAGGGTGTCCTAAAGCTGTGGCTGCCCCAGCCCTGGAAGTGTCCAAGGCCAGGTTGGATCAACCTGAGCTGGTGGAAGATGTCCCTGCCCGTGGCAGGGGGTGGAACTGGATGGGCTTTCAGGTCCCTTCCAACCCAAACCATTTCATGGCTCTGTGATTCCACGACAGCTTTCGGTTCTGTGCCTCCAAAACTGAGCTCTCATCTCCAAAACTGACTTTTCATCTCCAAAACTTAATTTTCATCTCCAAAACGGACTTTTTTGACCCTACCTGGGTGAGTGTGGCCCATCCTGTCCAGGAGCTGAAGGCCCACTCTTGGAAGGGTTTTTATGGATCTTCAGTTATTTGGGTTGATCAAACCCTCGAGGAGGATCAAACCTGAATCAGAGAATGAGATCATGGAGGATGGAAGGTGCTCTGATGCCAAAATCAGCCCCCAGCCTGGGGAGTGTGATCCCCTCTCCTGTGTTCACGTTTTTGGTGGTTGGTTGGTTTTAATGGGGTGTAAATCACAGTGTTTGTGCCTTTGGAGGTATTTCATCTGCTGGATCAAGAACACCAAAAAAATGCCATTTCCAGAATTTCCTCCAGCTCCTCCTCATGAAGAATTTAATATCCTAAAGCTTCCCTTAGTCCCTGAAAGCTGGGAATCTTTTTCTCCCACTCAACAGAGCGGGAGGGGCCGATTTCGGAATGTTTAGTAAAGAGAAAATGGCATTTCAGTCTCTGCTGCTGTAACACTGCATTGAGTTATCACTTCCCTGCTCACTGAAAACAACCTGGTACGGAACACACGGAATTTGGGAGCTGCAAATGGAAAATTCTTCTTTGCTTCAGCCCACTTGCCTTTGTTGCATCAGCAGCAGGAGTATTTCTGTGGCAGGGAGAGCTGTGAGTGACAGGCTGCCAGCTCTGCCCAGGCCACGTGACGTCCCAGGATATCTTCAGATGGGTTCTGCGAGTCTGGGGGTGTCAAAATAAAGCAAAATAATCCCCCAGCCCTTCCAAGCAGCTCCTCTCCCAGAAAGCTTCACTGGTGTTGTCAGTTGTTGCGTGATGAGATGCACAAACTGCTCGGCGTGTGGATCCAACTCTTTTTTGGAATTCAAAGGGACTGATATTCAATATTCAATGAGAGCTGCAGTCGTGATTGTCAGATCAAAGTAACATCCTGTCACTTCCAATTTGCTGCTATTTTTCCCCTGAAATTTCTTCGGGGTTGGATCCCTCACCGTTCCTCTCCAGGTGGCGACGGGATGAGTTCCACCTGTTGCCTTTTGGCATCCCGAGAAACACAGCCCCAAAAACATCCCTTTGAGACGTTAGGGGACGACACACCTGATAGATCCCAGCAAAACTGGAACTGCTCAGGACTCCCCAACCCAGCCAGCTGAGCCTGGGCTTTGTTTGGCTTCTTTTCGGTGTTTCCGTTGGTTTAGGATAAATAAAAAAAAAGCGAAGCTCGAGGTTGACAGAGGGCAGGGCTAGATGGAATATTGGGAAGGAATCCTTCCCTGTGAGGGTGGGGAGGGGCTGGGATAGAATTCCCAGAGAAGCTGTGGCTGCCCCTGGATGTTCTTCCTCGCTCCCAATCAGGCTCCCATTCCAGGAGGAAGGGACCCAGCCCTGCCTCACGTGTTTCAAACACTGAGATGTTTAATCTGCCAGTCTTTCCCACTCTATCAAGGCTGAAACAGCCCCAGGATCCGGGGATGAAAGATGAGGCTTGAAAAGGCAAAGCAAGCAGCGTGTTAGGCCCATTTAATTTAAATGTGCTGCATTCAACCTGACGCCGTGGCCGTGCAGTTTGGCTCCTTGTTAGTGTTACTGGGAGAGAAAAAGATGATTTAAAGCATCCACAGCTGGAGATGAAGGCAATTTAAGGGGAGCCCAGAGCTTTGGAATCCTTTTGTACTCATCTCATCGTGCTCTCGGAGGCTGGATGTGTGACAGAACTGCTTGGGGAGGGGGGGGGGGGATTCCTGTGCCTCCTGGGAATGTGGGAATGTTCCCACCTCCCTGGTGGAGCAGGGGATGGTGAAGGGCAGTTGGGGTGTGCCCTTGGCTTGCTGTGGGGCAGCTCAGCCTGCCCATCTCCCTGGGGTTGGTCTGGGGGTGTCGATGGAGTTGCTCTCCCTGGGGTTCCTCTCCCTGGGGTTCCTGTCCCTCTGGAAAGCAGGAGCTGGCCTGCCTACCAGGTGCTTCCAGACATTGCAAAACAGCCTTGGAAAGGCAAGATAATGTTTCTTTTTTATTTTTAATTTGGTTTTTTGTCGGTGCAGAGCTGGCAGGTAATGGGGGGGGGGGAAGGCGCAATTTTGGGATGGATTTTTGAAGTCACCTCCTGTTGGTGCAAACCTGCCCTGCTGGGTTAATCCTGGTGGCTCCTCTGGAAAGCACCCTGGCTGTTGATAAAGCCTGGGATAAAAAAAAAAACTGAGATTGCCTCCAGCTTGCCCAGAGAAGCTGTGGCTGTCCCTGGATCCCTGGAAGTGTCCAAGGCTGGGTTGGACTTGGAGCAACCTGACCTAGAGGAAGGTGTCCCTGCCCATGACAGGGGATGGGCTTTAAGGTCCTTTCCCACCCAAAACATTCCATGATTCCAGGTTGTTTGAGAGCTTTCATTTGGGGGGGGGGATTGGCCTGTGATTGGAATTTCTATGTGAGAGATTTAATAAAGGCAATTCGAGCTCGTTGTGAGGTTTAATAACATGTC
>NW_020956204.1:123668-131621 GCF_003031625.1 Empidonax traillii
GAAGCTGTGGCTGTCCCTGGATCCCTGGAAGTGTCCAAGGCTGGGTTGGACTTGGAGCAACCTGACCTAGAGGAAGGTGTCCCTGCCCATGACAGGGGATGGGCTTTAAGGTCCTTTCCCACCCAAAACATTCCATGATTCCAGGTTGTTTGAGAGCTTTCATTTGGGGGGGGGGATTGGCCTGTGATTAGAATTTCTATGTGAGAGATTTAATAAAGGCAATTCGAGCTCGTTGTGAGGTTTAATAACATCTCAGAGCTCTGGGATTAGGAAGATACAGCCCAGGATAATCCACTGAGCTCCTCAGGGTTGGGAGAGCATCCCTGCTCCAGTCCCACCAACCTGCCCAGGATTTTACAGCAGCTCCTGGGCTTCAAATTTCCCTCAGTCAGAAGAAAGGGAGCCTAAAGATGGGAGCGTAATTAAAATCCTTTAGATCTTCATGGATTCAGTGACTGAGGGAAAAACAAGGAGATTTGGGTACTAAAATGTTCCCACTCAGGGATCTTTGCTGTTCTTGCAGCTGCTTTCCTGTTGGTTTTTGTCTCCCATCTCACTTCAGATTCCTTTTCTGCACAAGCTGCTGGAAAGTTGCACCTCAGCTCACCTTTGTCTGGGTGGAGGATTAATGGACCCAGAGGCAAATATTTACACCACCATTATCACCAGTTATTATCTCCTGGGGTGAAAATTCCCCCTGTATCAGGTGACCCTCCCTCCATGCCTGCCTGTCACAGAGCTGGGGGAATTAAGGAATAACGAGTTTGGGGTTAGTTCTGGGGAGGGTTTGGTTTTCTCTCTCTGCACCCTCCCAGTGCTGCCCATAAAGTGCATTTCCCGAGCACTTTAATGACCAGAAAATTGTTTGATGGGTCCATCCCTTGTAATATTCCTGCAATTTATTCCCTACAACGTGTCAGCACCGCGGAGGAGAGCTCTGGGCGAGTCTCCCTGCAGACAAAAAATCCATTTACCATGGAAAACTTCCCTCCAGGATGTGTTTCTGTGGGGGGGAGGAAGGAAAACGAAAAGATGCACCTCCAGAAAAGGCCATTTAGGTGACTTAATTAACTTAAAATCCCCCCTTCCCCTGCTTGACACGAGCTTAAAAGCTGGGATTTGAGGTCTGGGAGGTTATTTTAATGCAGGGAAGAAATTGGGTTGCAGGTCAGGTATCCTCTGGGCTGGGGCTGTGTTTGTGCAGTCACACCTGAGCTCCTCTTTCCGTGGGATCAGTGGGAATGAAGCAGCAGGAGCTGCTTCCTTTGTTCCACTTCTCCAGACTTTTTTTTTTTTTTTTTTAGCCTGATTTTTTACCTGGAAACTTCCTCTCCTGTTCTCCCCAGAAAGCAGCAGCCTCTTGGATTGACGCTGCCAGGGGGGGTGGGATGTGATTTATTGATTTATTTTGGGGGGATTATTTTTTCTTCTTTTTTTCAATTCTCCCCCTCTCTGCCCTCTCAGGGCGTCTTTCTCACCTTGCCACGACAAGGGCAGGAATTCAGGGAGCAAATCTCCCCTACACACCTCTTCCTGCCTCTTAACTCCATCGTTTTTCCCCTGTTTTCCAGGTCATTTTTTATCCCAGGGATTTAGTGGAGGGGGACGTTGTGGCCTTTGGATGCGAAAAAGTTTGATTTGCATCCTGAAGACAAGGGTAAAAGGGATTAGGTAATGGAGGGGAGATTAGGTAATTAATGAGATTAGGTAATGAATGTGACTTTGCTCCTTGGAAGGTTCAGCATTTCTTGTTGTTGCCAGTGTTTAAAATTTAAAAAAAAAAATAAAAAAAAAGGATTTTAGTCCTGGTTAGGAAAATCAAATGTGGGTTTTTTTTAGTGCATTGGTGTCTTGGAGCTCACAAGGATGGGTGCAACGAGTGGTTCCATCTCCCATGTAATGAACTGTGCACAAAGAACCCCCAGGTATAATTATTATCACTAATTACATGCTCTGTGTTTAATGAAAGGGTCCTGTCTCCTGTCAGAGGCTTTAATGAAATGTTAATTTTCGCCACTAATCAACTTGAAACATAAAAGCAGCAGCTCAGTGACAAATCAGTGAACTTTGTGTTTGCCCTGTGCTGCTTTGGAAGATTTCCAGGTTTTTCCTGGGACAATCCATCTCTCCCTTGCAGACTCGGGGAAAGCAGCAGCTCAGCAGAACAGGGAGGAATCCATCACATTCCAAACAGTGTGGAACCAATTAAATACTTGCCCTGGTTTTAGTGGAGCCTCAGAAATGCGTTTTATCATTCCAGGTTTTCTTTTTGGCCACGGGAAGGTGACTGAGTTCTCTCCCCTGGTAAATAAAGATGATGAAATGCTCTGTCACACAAGTTCCCCTCCCCAAATCCTGCCTCTCTACAGCCTTTCTGAGCTCAGCTTCATGCTCTGAGCTCTTGGGGGCCTCAGCACCTCCTGAGATCTTGGGAAATAATTCTGACTGTGGAATGGTTTGGGTGGGAAGGGACCTTAAAACCCATCCCATTCCACCCCCTGCCATGGGCAGGGACACCTTCCACGGGATCAGGTTGTTCCAGCCTGGCCTTGGACACTCCCAGGGATCCAGGGGCAGCCACAGTTCCTCTGGGAATTCATCCCAGCCCCTCAACACTCTCACAGCCAACAATTCCTTCCCAATATCCAATCTAAATCTCTGTGTTTTTCCATGTGAAGCCATTCCCTGTGTCCTGTCCCTCCATCCCTCCTGCTCCAGTCCCTCTCCAGCTCTCCTGGAGCCCCTTTAGGCACTCAGGTCTCCCTGGAGCCTTCCCTTCTCCAGATGGACCCCCCCCAAATATTCCCTATTTATATCCAAGTGGATTTAAGAATTATTGGGCCGATTTCTTCCCTTTTCAGGCTGAGCATTGCAAGGAGATCTCGGTGTAAATGAAAACCAACTTTCCCATCCTTTATTATCCTCATCCCTGGCTTTCTCCATCCCCACCTCTTTTCCCTGGCTTCAAATAATTGGACAAACAAGACTTTGTTAATGTGGGCTTTGAGCTTTCCCTCCTCCTCCTCCTCCTCCTCCTCCTTGCTGTGGCTGCTTCAATCCCTTCAAACATTTGGAAGTTTGGGGTGTCTGCAGAGCAAATCTGAGCTTTGACTCCTGACTTCTCCCTTCTTTGGGCTCTCCCACCCATTCCCAGGATGTCCCTGGGCACGTCACACAGTCTGTCTGCAGCAATGCCCCCGTGACCACAGAAACTAGACCAGTTGTTCTGCCCCAGAAAGCAATTTGAGCTTTAATTAACACTTGAGGGCCGCGTTGCTCGGGTGGAACGAGAGGGAAGGTCTGCTCGTTGCAGTCCTCCTCCCGTCCTACATTTGTTGCTAATTAAAACACCAGGCTGATATTTTAAAAAAAAATAAGAAATAAAAAAAGAAATCAAATAACAAAGGAATCCAGAGTTTAAACTGATGACTGAGCAGCCTTTGTGTTCCTTGGGTTTCTCTCCTGGTTAGTGCTCGGTGGAGATGGGTGGAAACAGAAATAGGGAGGGAGAAATTGGATATATTTTCTTCCCTCTCACCTAAAAATACCTCTGTGTGTGTGTGTGTGTGGAGGGATTTGTCTGGAATGATTTAGGAGGTTCATCAGGGCAACAACAGCCAAGGTAAGGCAAAGGAAAACAGCTCTGAACTGAAACTGGGCTACCCAGAACTGGCTGCGTTTCGAATTCCTTTAAACCCCCAAACTGACACTCCTTTGCTCTGAAGTTCCCTGTCCCCTCTGGAGACATTTCCCAGGGCCCAATTTGCTTCTCTGAGCAAAACCTGAGATTTTTGGAATGCTTTTTTGGATGGATAACATGGAGTCTCCAGAAGGGCTGTGCAAAGGTTTGGGTGACAAACCTGTGATGGATTTTGTCAAATTATTCCCCCCCAAAAAAAAAGAAAAAAAAAAAAAAAGTCATTTACAGCCACGTTTCCAGGTTGCTCCATTTTGGCTGGGTTGAGGTTTTGTTTTTTTTCTCCCTGCCCATAAACCAGGATGTGAACTTGCTGTAAAGATTCCTTGAAAAACAGCCAGAAACACGACACATTTACTGGCCTGTGACCAGATCCCTCCTCTGTGAGAAGGAGTTATTTTCTTTCTTTTTTTTTTTTTTTTTTCCCTTGGAAAATGAGAGTGGGTTCTCCTTCCAGTGCAGTGTGCCCTGTGATGCGTGGAATAAAGCAGGAATAAATTCAGTTGAAATGATTTATCTGAGCCAGGCAGATAAATTTTCCCTCTTTGTGGGACCCTAAACAACCCCTTGACCTTTCCCTGGGTGTGTAACCTGAGGTCTATTCCATATGATTGATCCTGGATTTCCTGGCAGTCTGAAGGATTCTTTGGGAGTAGAGGGGAGTCTTTTGATGCCCATATTTATCACTTTCTAAATCAGAGGTTCTTCTGCAGCCCTTTTTTTCCCTGGCTCCACACCTGCCCTGCCAGTGAATTGCTTGAGCTTTAATAAGGGCAAGTCAACTTCCCATTTCGGAGGGAAAAGGTTTATTGCCTCCAAGAGGTGGTTACAGGCTCATTAATAACACTTCTCATCTGGTCTGTGGCCTTGGAGCACTTCACAAAGCAATATTGGATCTCATCATTGCCAGATTACGTGCAGGGATTTGTCTGCGGCGACCCCACTGGGTTAATGTTGGACTCCACCTTCTTGGAGGGCTTTTCCAAGCTGAATATTCCATGAAATCAGGGGACAAACCCGTGTTCTGCCCAAAAAAAATCAGGGTTTGGTCCTTGTCCCAGGCTGTTGGGGGGCAGCTCAGCCCCGTCCAGAGCGGTGAGGAGCCTGCACTGGAGCCAGGGGGGGATTTTAGGGTGTGAAAGCAGAAGGAAAATCCGTGTCAGAGTGACCCTACAATGAAAAACTGGGGCAGTGGCAAACCCTGAGCCTCTGTTTGCAAAGCAGAGGCTGAACTTTGTGGGGATTTCAGGCGCTCAGGGTGACCAAAGGGAGCCTGGAGTGTGTCAGAGGTGCCACAAAAAAGGGGTTGGGCACAGGGACACGGAAGGATATTTGGGAGAGGAGGAGCTTTTGTCCCTCTTTCTTCACACTTAGCATCTTAACAATGAAATCAGCCCCAGGCAGAGTGGATCCCCTCAGCCAGGGAGGTTAAAGGTGGGGAGAGATATCTACATTTTCCTCCTTCTGTGCTCCAGTGTGACCCTTGAGGCTGCTCAGAGCTGCAAAGTGGGCCATGTGCCACTGCAGAGGCACTGAGAAATCAAACACCTGGCACTTTTTTTATTATTATTTTCAATGCTTTTTATGCTTATCCTGCTGCTAAGAAAGGGCAGAGAGGGAACCACAGAGAACTGAGAAGTTGTGGGTATTGTTTTGTGGAGTTCACGGCAAAGGCACTGCCCCAGCACCTGCAAGGAAGAAAACTCATCCCAGGATGGCCACAAGCACTTTCTGGTCGTGTCAGAGGTGTTATGTCCTTTTTTTGACTGCATTCCCAAAGGAAAAGAAACTCTCTTTGCTTCTCCTGTGGCCACCAGTGCAATTCCCAGATGGAATTTTAAGGATCACAGTGTGAGCGTCTGCAGCTCATCCCAACCCCAACCTCGCAGTTTTCCAGCCCAGCTCCTTCCTACCAAACTTGTTCCATCTGAAAACACAAGCAGGGGTGTTGGAAACCTGTCTTTGTTCTTTTCAGGTGGCCTGGATAAGTCCTGAATTTTTCAGCTCTCCCAGGGATGCTGTAAGGGGTGGAGTGGGAATCCCAATTTTCCGGCTTCACATGGACAGCGAACGCTGGAATTTCAAATGTATCCCACCAGTTCTCCCTCTGCAGCTCCAGGTATCCATTACTGAGCCTATTTTCAGGAAAAAAAAATGGTTAATGGCCATTTCTAGGTGTGGGAAATGATTTGGATTCCGAGAGGATGCCAAAGGACAGGTTGGAATATTCCGAGCAATGAGGCCCTAAAGGAATAAATACCAAGATTCCCTTGGAATGGGAGCACAGGCAGGACATGGCTGAGGCTGATTCTGATTTATCTGCTGTGTTGTGACTGCTGTGCTGACAGAGCAGGAGCAACATTCCCTATTGATCACCCACCGAGGCTCAGGCAGGAAAATTCATCGTTCGCACGAAGGGCCTTTAAAAAGGCTCTTGTCCCTCTGGAATTCGGGATGCTCGTGTTCCCTTCATCCCCTCAGCTGACTGAGCGGGGAGGTCAATTCAAAGGAAATATCATTTACAAAAAAAATCTGATTTCCTGCAGGATTCTCACCCAGAGCACCCCTGTGGCTCGTTTGGGCACTCTGGAAGCGAATCGCTGGTCTTGTGGAGGAATTCCCAGGCATCAACATCCTTTGAAGGAATTGCCAGGAAGATAAAAAAAGCCAAATTAACTTTCAGCCTCCCCTCTGCAACCTGCCTCAGATGAGATCAGGGATTTTGGTTGCCCGGCCACGGCCTGGGATTTTTTCCCGTTATTAAAAATAACCAAGCAGCCTCTCCCAGTGTATCAGGATCTTTCATAAAGGCTGATTTTATCTTGGAGCAGATAATCTTACCCCTTCATTAGGAACTCTGTGACTATTTTGGGCTGATGCCCAAAGGATGAACATTCACCACGGGGAAAAAACAAACCTGTGTGGTCTGAAGCAGAAAAGTCCTTGGTTAATCCTTTTATTGGCTTTGGTGGCAACAAAGTAGTTGGTTTTCTTTTCAGATAGAGAAAAAAAAAAAAAAGACAAAGTTGTTTTCTTATTCTCTCTTTAAAGCACAGAGTCCAGGAGCCAATACCCTGAATTGATGGGAAATAGTTTCCATAACCTTCAGGGGAAAAAAAAAAAAATACATATTTTCACAAGGGTAAGAGGAAGCAATTCCACCAGAGCAGGCAGAGAACACTTTGCTTTTCCTCCCCAAACAGAACCATTGGGTTCTGGGGGTTTATTTAAGCTGATCCAGGAGAATGAGCATCATTTGACAGCTGGGTTGCAAGTCCCTGTGGTGGCTCTTCTCACCTGACACCCAAGATGAAGCTCTTGGGCCCAGCCTGAGGCAGAGCTAAACCAGCAAAGGCATCAGGATGGGGATTTATTTACCCCTCCCACCTCCCCTTCATCCCCAGGGTTCGAGCTCCCCTCTAAACCAGCACCTTGTCCCTTCCTTCAGACACTTTGGGATCTTTCCTTCCCCTTTTTCCCCCCCACAAAACCAAATCCTGTTGGACATTCCACGCTGCACACGCTGATAGTCTCTAAAATATCAACTGCTTTATCCCCAGGAGCCCCACAGGAGCTGCTTTTTTTAATGGATTAACTATGACAGGGACTGCACTCCCACAGTTTCTAAAATATACAATAAGTATATTACATACTTTTTAAGGCTATAAATAAGATTTATACACAACCCATGGGGATTTTCCATTAAAACTTCATAAATCACATTGTACATTATCCCTTTTTTTTTTTTTAATCCTCAGCCTTGCCGTGTTAGGCACCAGAAAATACATTTAACCCTGCACAAAACTGATGAGAAGCACAGAGAAAGAATGTCAAGGAGAGCTTTTATGTGCTCTGGGTTTTCTTAGCCCGATATATTCTTTTTCCTGGCTATTATTTGCAATAGTGGCAGTTATCTCTCGGCCTTTATTAACTGGAAACTCAGGATAGATCCAGCACAGACCAGAAGAAGCTTCTCCTGCCTTGTCCTATCTTTGGATGGAGGGGTTCCTGCTGTTTGGTGCTTGGAGAAGGCAATTTTCACATTCCAAGTCTCATCCTACTGATGAAGCTCCTCCTTTCCGGTGATTTAATTCTATAATCACAGAATTAAAGTCCCACCTGGCCTGATCAATCTTCCACAGTGGAATGTGGAATGTGGGTACCCTGGGAAGGGAACTTGTGTCTTCATTTTGAAGGGTCTTCACAGCTTGGTCCTGCTTGTGCTGTGTCATCTCTTGTGTTCTTGGCAGTCATCT
>NW_020956204.1:132512-139014 GCF_003031625.1 Empidonax traillii
ACAATAAACCCAAGGGCTTCCCACATGGGACCTGCTCCTTTGGGATGTTCCCAGGGATTTCTGGGGGTGTCCCACCCCCTGCCATTTGCCAGGATGCAGCTCCTGCAGTGACAGATGCCAAATTAAACCCAGCCCTGGGTTGCAGGGCAGAGCAGACTCATGCTCTGATCTCAGGGTTAAAATCCACTCCTTTTCACTTCTCCTCCAAGAATAGTTTATTTTTGGGGATCCTGGTTCCTGGCTCCATCCCCTGGCTTGGATAACAAGACTCGAGTCTCTCAATTCAAAAGGCAGGAAAATTCAAAGAGCTGCAATCGGCCTCCAGAATGAATCTGCCTGTCAAATGTCAGCCAGAATTGACCTTTTTTCTTTTTTTTTTTTTTTTAAATGTCTATATTATCAACCTTGGGTGTAAAAGGGCTGCAGCAGAAGTGCTGACAGGCTCCCAGCAGTTTAAATAAAAGTCTAATGCAGTGTGACAGAGAAATGGATTTTTCCACGTGTAGGATGTGTCTGGTTTTGGTGGAATAGGAATAGGGCCAAAAGTACCCCCCAAAAATGGATTGGATCGTCCTGTAATGAGAATCATCATTTTACCAGGGGCTTTTTGACAACATCATTAACCTGGGAGATGTTGGGGCAGCGAAACTGGAGAGGAGACCTGTGTAATTATTGGCAAGAAAATCTAGAAGATGTCACAGAATAATCACAATTTTAATCTTTCGCCTTCCCGGTAAATTATTGTAATTGCTCCTTTTAAACTGTTGCCCCAAATGCTGTCACTGGCCTAAATTTGAGAGCGTGTTTTTTTTTTAAAGAATCTTATTCTATATGTTGCTTTTCATGTCCAGAATTGCAGGCAGGTTAATCCCTGGATTTTTCCCAGCCCTGGGTAAATTGCACAGCTGTTTGGAGAATTAAATCATATGTATTATTAAGGGAAAGGTGAACTAAGCAAAGCAATGCTCAGTGAAAAGGAAATTTTATTCCCAACAACTGGTATTAATGGGAATATCCCCCTAAAGTTGTGCTGTGACTTAAATCCCCACCCCTGGCGGCTGAAACGTGTAGCTTTTAATTACCCTGATTTCAGGCAGATAATGGATTCCCATCCCTTAGATTTTTATTCTTGCTATTTATCATGATGGGAAATAATCGAGACTAATACAGAAAATAACACAGAATAATACAGAAAATAATGCAGGAGATGCAGCTTGGCAGGGCAGGGTCGTTGTGTGATCCCTGGACACTCCTGGACTTGGATTCCCAGAGCTTTTTAAAGGCATCTTGCACACAACAGGACTCAACTTTTGCTCCTTTTTTATGCTTATTTGGTGGAAATCAGGGGGTGACGAGGCATTGTGTGAGGTCATTTAGCAGGGGATGTGCTTTGTGTAGGAGATATCAGGAATTATTGGCTTTGGAAGAATTCAGGTTGGGAAAAGAGGATGAAGCTGCGTGAGAAACTCCTCTCCTGCACCTCCTTTCTCTGCCCTTCCTCCTTCATTACCCCAGGGGGAAAAGCAGATTTTCCCTTTCAATTTTAAGGAAAGCAAAGCCCCCCTGGTGCTGTTTAATCTCTTGATAACCTGGCAGGGAGAGAAGAGTTTGGAGGGTGGGGGGACAGGGAAAAACAGGAGCATTCCCACATCTTCCCAGATGGGATGGAGGATCCAGTTCTTGATCCTGTGTTTGCAGCCCTGTGACTCCAGCCTGGGATGTCTTCCTTCCACCCCCTCACCTCTGATACCTCTAAAATTCAACTTTAGGCTCCATTTCCCCTCAAATCCCAGTGCTGGGATTCAGCCTCTCCACCTTCCACGGCAGCACCAGGAGGAAGAGGCACCCATGGAGCTGGAAATTCAAGTTAAAATAGAGCTCAAAGCTGAATTTTAGAGGTGTCAGAGGGCTGGGAGGGTGAGGCACCAGAGCCCCTCATGACGTCCTGCCTGATCTCAGCAGCCAGAAGGAGAGAAGGATTTATAAATTATTTAAATACATGAGGTATGTGCATTTCCACGTGTGTGATGGTGTGCAGATTTTTTGGGGTGGGTGGGCTGCTCTCGTGTTCCTATCAGGGGGGAGTGATCTGCAAAGAAGTTTGGAGTCTCCCTGCAGACGTTTTACGATCCATAAATCAGAGTTTTGGGTGATGTGCAGAGCAGCTGAACATGGGAGATAAAACACAACTCCCAGGCCATGATTTCTACATCAGAGCCAGGCATTTAAAACTCACTGGCAGCTTTTATAAATCAGTGACCCAGGATGTAAAATCCCAAGCACTGGGATGAGGGGGAGGTTTCATTTCACCCTGTAAATCCCAGTGGGAGGGAGAGAGGAAGGTTTGGGGGGGTTAAATGTTTGTTTGTAGAGGGGCAGAAAAAGCCAGCATTCCTACCTGCATTTGGGATTAGCACAACGTTTTAGATGTACATCTGGAGTGCTGGAGGACCAGAAAGCACTCAGGGCTGTGGAGTTCATTCCTCATCCCAAACATAAAAGGCCTGGCTGGCATCACCCATTGGTTTTTCCGTGGCAGAACTTCCTGGATTCCACTGGATAAGCTGCTTTTCAAACACCCTCCAGCTCCTGCAAGCACTGAGAAATTAACATTCACCAGTTCAAACTCATCATAGAATCAAAATTATCCTGAGCTGGAAGGGACCCACAGGGATCATCAAATCCAGCTCCATGGCTGGAAGAAAAATCAGCATCAAACGAAGGACAAATGAAAGACAAACCAAACACCACCATTAGTTCACGGAGCAGCCACTGGCAAAGCTGGGCCCAAATCCTTCTTGTGTAACCAATATTTAGTCATAGCATGTGGAAACTGGAGCTTAATTGGAATCCTAGGAAGGCTCTGTTAGAAAATAGTTGCTCTCCCTATCTGAGGAGCAGCCTCGGCAGACGCACACTGAGATCGGCAGCTGCTTCCCCGCATATGCCGGGGAAATTCGGGAGGTTTGGAGGTTCCTTCCGCGTATTCCAGCTTGTCCTTGGCTCATCTGAAGTGTGAGAATTCTTGAGGTGCATGAAACCGAGCTGGGGGGCTTGGCAGAAGACAGATTTTTGTCAGCAGATGCTGCAGTTTCTGCCCCGTCCCTGGATCAGAACCAAACCCGGAGCCCGAGGAGCGTTTGGATAGGGTGGGATTTTTGGGGGGGGGGGCCTGGATGATCCTTGGGGGTCCTGTGATTCCAATTGGCACAAAGAAATAGCCAAAAAAAAATAAAAATATGAGAAGAAGAAGCAACTAGACACAAACACAAAGAGACAACGAAGACTCCAAGTTCCAGTTTGGGTTCGACTTCCAAGCCCGGAGATGGGCTTGTTGAGCCTTGGCATCAACTCTGAGCAACTCCACAGCCTGTCACACCAGGGCAGTTGATAATTCCTTTTTTTTTTTTGTCCCAAATGCCATTAATTTAGCATGAGCCAGAGCCCAGCTGGCTTTTGGGCAGGGCTTTTGCCTTTGGAATACTCTCGGCTCAATTATCCCTGAACGAGGCAAACAGAGAGGGGACGTTTCCAGCCTTTATTCCAGCAGGTCTGTCTCCATGGAGAAGTGGCTGCTGGGTTTTAGGCTTTTTTTGGTGATGTTGCCTCCTGGAAATACGTAGATTTCCCCAAAATTGGCTGAATTGTGGAAGTAATGCTTTTTTTTTTTTTGCCCTGGGGGTCTTTATAAGAGCTGCAAAGCGAGTGTCAGCCCTGGAAGTTGGCCAGGCCCGTGTCAGAGAGGATCCTTAAGGTCCCTCCCAACCCAAAGCATTCCAGGATTCCACCATTCCAGCCTTTTTAATGGCTCCCTAAATTGCTAAGGAGCTGTGGCTGCCCTGCAGTGATATCACCACTCCAACAGTGTCTCTCCTAATTTTGAGCAGATCCACCCTGGGATGTGGGATATGCAGATGGTGCCTTTTACACCTCCTCTTCACCAGCCTGGGTGTATCTTTGCACATTCTCCCTCCTGACAAGACTCAAAACCCTGTTTTTTAATGTGTTCAGGTCCTGCCAGTGCAGATGGGCGAGATGTGCTTTGAGAGGCCAAAAGATGCCAATTAGTGCTGGTTTAAAATTAATGACCATGGAGTGAAAGAGGGGAACAGGAGAGGGAGAAATACCTGCTGCAGAAACAACCAGCTTGGGGTTTGGCCATCACTGATTAAACAGAGTTTTTTAAACGCTGTGAAGAGGCAGGTCAAGGTCAAGGTGGGAAACGAGGGGGGTTATTTATCCTGTTTCAGGTAATTAGCGTTCCATGGCCACTGGAAAATTGGGGAATGGAGATTCCTGGCTGGTCACAGGCCCTGGCACTGCTGTGAAGAGCAAGGAACTCTGGGGGGTGACATCCAGGTTGTGTTCCCTGGGTCGTTGCCCAGCAGGATGGAGCATCCACAAGGATCCTGTGGTTCCCTCCAAGTCAGGAATTTCTCCGTGGAAGGAACTGGGATTCAATTCCTGTTTCCTGAGCTTTTCTCACATTGTTTCTCTCACCCAAATCCATTTTGGCATTTTAAACCTCCCTGCCAAGAGCTTTGCAGCCTCCCCTGTTTTCAGGGTGAATCCAGACAAGGCGGGATTAGAGGAGGAAAAACAGGAAACCTCCATTAGCTCCAGCTCCTGTGGAGGAATAAACCAGCAAATGTGATCTCTGCCCAAGTTTATGCAACAAGGAGAGCTCTGAGGGCCTGGACCAGAGTGTTTTGTATGACATTTCCCATTATTTTCCCTGCTTTTGGCCAGGAGGTTGAATCTTCCACCCTACTGCGTGTGAAAGTGGGAATTTGGCCCCCAAACCCCCAGGATTTCGAGTTCAGGGTGGCTCAGAAGCCCTTTGTGCCTCATATTTAGGGGGGAAGGTGATTCCTCAGGTTGTCCTGAAGTGGTTCAGGCACTGAGGGCAAAACAAACACTTCATCAGCCTAATTTCTGTCATGAATTCCCCGTGATTTTTTTTTATTTCCTTGCTGCCAGGGTGGGACTCGGTTTGAAACAGAGGCTGACTTTGAATCATGAGTAATACTTGTCTTTTGTGGGCTTTGTTTTGTTTTTTTTTTATTTTTAAATACAGATTACAGAGAAGGGAGGAAGAAAGAAAGCAATGCATCTGGGCTTGGATCCAACTGGATTCCTGTCAGCCCCAGCCAGCTGAGGAGGGGAAGGACAGGACGTGTTGATGGGCCCTGAAACGAGATGGAACAAAAGGCGACAACCTGAGCAGGGAAGAAGAGATCCCCTTTCAAAAAGGTTGTGTTTTGATGCCTCTTTAGACTTGCCTTTCAGAGCTTTCTGTGCCCCCTCTATGCCAGGTAACCCCCCAGCCCTTCCTCCTTTCTTCTTTTCCTTTTTTTGCCTCCAGGGCTTCGATTTCTATTTATTTTTTTTGAACTCAAAATTCAGCTGTGCTCCTCTGCTCCCAGCACTTCGGCACCACAAGCCAAGTGGCATCTTTTTTGGACCTTTGTAACCTGCAAAAATCCTGCTGCTCTCTCCCCTCCCCTCCCTCCTTTCACGACCTGGAAGATGCAAAGCCCTGAAACCCGGGGGAGGGTGTTGTGGTTTTTTTGGGTTGAAAAGGTTTCTCTGTTACTTCCTTTTGTCTGCTTTGTTATGTTTGCTGGGTGTAATTTGTCCTTTGGGTGTTTTCTCTGCCGTGGCACCCATCTGAGCTCAGGGAGGGGAGGGAAAAGGGAGTTCTTCTTGCCCGTGGTGCGTTCAGGGAGCCACCCAGCACCCCAAACTTTGCTGTCAGCCGGGTCAGCCACCCAGATCCAGCTGGGAATGAGCTCCCTGAGGGGCTTCATTCAGCCCAGCCCTCCCTGGGGGACTTTCACTTGAGTCATTTCAGCCCAGACAACCAGGGGGATTTTGGTTCAAGGTGGTAGGAACCAGCAGTGGCTGTTTTTTATCCTCTGCCTCTCTTCAATTCCCCTCATTTCGCCCAACAATCGATGCCTTTGATTTCTGATCTCTCTGATCAGAGCCCAGGATTTCACTGATGGAAATCCTCCCAGCTGAGAGGTGCTGTGTAGAAATGTGAGCTGTTATTATGATTTCTCTGAAGCCTGTTGTCCATCACTCACAGCAAGCAGAGTTGATGCCACGTGCTGCCCCTGCAGCTCTCATTTTTCATCCTTATTTATTGGTGCCTTCCCAGAGCACTTGAGATAAGGATTTGGGAACCTGGTTAGAGCAAAACTGTATTTTTGCACATTTCACTTGGGCTGGGAAGAACATTGTTTTCTGATTTTAATCAGAGAAATGAAATGCTCCTAATGGAGCAGAGAAACCCAATTTCCTCCAGAAACATTTGCAGGCTGATCTGGCTCAGATATCCCTGAGAGTCATTTTTTTGGGCACGAGAAAATGGTCCGAGTCCACCTGAAACAAATAGAGCTGTGCTGGCCAATTAGGAGTTTGGAATCATTGACTTTTAATGAGATGACTGAGATCCTCGTTAGTGGCTGTTGTTAATTATTAACCTTCACAGCTCTGG
>NW_020956204.1:139773-141832 GCF_003031625.1 Empidonax traillii
ATTCCTTTCCAGAAGTCTCGCTGCGGGATGCTGGGCAGGGTCCACCTGCCTCCAGTTTGGGATTTTTTTAATCCTTTTTTTCTTTTTTTTTGAGATCTAAAGGATAAAAAGATACAAAAGGAGGGTGGAGCCAGCTGAGGGTCAGTCTCTTCTCCCAGGGAACAAGCAACAGGAGGAGAGGAAACAGCCCCAAGCTGTGCCAGGGGGGAGGTTTAGGTGGGATTTTAGGAACAATTCCTTGATGGAAATGGTTGCCCAGCCCTGGCACAGCTGCCCAGGGCAGTGGTGGGTTTCACAAACTGGTGGAGGTGGCACTTGGGGACAGGGCTTAGCGGGGAGGAACATTTGACCTTGAGGACCTCACAGGGCTTTTCCCACCCAAAACAATTCTGGGATTCTGTGACATTTTCAGCCTTAGGTCTCAAGCTCTTTGAGGTGGGAACTGGCTCCTGCTGCAGGTTGGTTCGGGCTCTGCCTCCCAGGAGGGCTCCTCATTGATCAGCCCTGACCCATCTGTCCCAAGCACATGATGATTCCCAATTATGCTGATTGGATCTGGGCGTGCCTGGGTGTCTGTCAGGGGGAAAATTGAATTATTTCAATCTCTCCTGAAGGGCTCTGAGATTCAAATAAAGTGGTGATTTCTCACCGCAGGGTATTAGTGTTTCCATCTCCCTTGGCAGGCGTCCCTTGCAACGTTCACAGGAATTGCATTCCATCTCCCTCCCGTGCGAGTGGAAGTGCTAATGAAGGGAGAGTGTGTTCAAATATGGGATGGTGCCTTGCTGGAGTATTAAAACTGAGAGGAAATCTGGCTAAAAGCAGCACAGAGCAGAGTTTGTGTGTGCTCAGCACAGTAAATATTTATCCTCTGCTTTCAAAGGAACAAACGCAGGACAGGGAGATGCTAATTGGACATGATCATTAAAGATCTCCCTGCTTGGACTGGGGTTGTCTTTCCCAGGGTTCAAGGGTTAATAGATGGGGTGAGCTGTAGGTTTTTTTCCAGTGGGAATTATTTACTGCACCCCGGGGATGTGAATTAAATGTTAACAGACAATATCTCCCGAGATTTACTGCAGGAATCTCGCTGCTCCTCCACTCTGAGCTTTGAGGAAAAATGAGAATTATTGCCAGGTGTGAGGAACAGCAACAGGATCTTGTGATAAGCTTGGCCATAACTCAACATTTGGGGCAGAGAAATGCAAAGGGAATTAATGTCTGGCTGTGGAAAGCCAGGCCCAAAGGGGCCCAGCACTCCCACGAGGGTCTGCCACTAATAAATGTGTTTTAAAAGAGCTTTTATGGTCAGTAAGTGCTTGTGCTCATCATCCTGAGCTCAGAGATGAGCAGAAGGTGCAAAACCTGGGCAGGAATTAAGATCCCAACAGCCTGAGCCAAGAAAAATTCACATGGTCACAGGGAATGCTTCAAAGTCATGGAATCAGAGAATTCTTCAGGTTGGAAAGGACATCTGAGAGCGTGGAGTCCCAACTGTTCCCCCAGCACTGCCAGGGCCAACCGTGTCCCCAAGTGCCACCAGGGATGGGCACTCCACTGTGAAGTCTTGGCTCCTTGTGGAGGGAAAACGTGGAAATCTGGAGGAAATCCCTGCCCCAAGAAATGCCCAAGTTACCAAAGAGGTCAAAAAGGTGGGAAAAGGCTCAGTAGGAGTTGGGGAATGACTCGCAGACACTCAGGTTAGGGAGTGAATCTGCTGCTCCCAAGGGCATTCCTGAATGTCCAGCAGTTATCAAGGATCTGGGAGCTGTATCTGGGAGCTGTTTCTGGGATCTGGGAGCTGGTTTTGGGATC
Source organism: Empidonax traillii (assembly GCF_003031625.1). Classification (NCBI taxonomy): domain Eukaryota; kingdom Metazoa; phylum Chordata; class Aves; order Passeriformes; family Tyrannidae; genus Empidonax; species Empidonax traillii. Next base: position 141,589 of record NW_020956204.1, read on the forward strand.
TGGAAGCTGTTTCTGGGAGCTGGTTTTGGGATCTGGGAGCTGTTTCTGGGATCTGGGAGCTGTTTCTGGGATCTGGGAGCTGGTTTTGGGATCTGGGAGCTGTTTCTGGAATCTGGGAGCTGTTTCTGGGATCTGGGAGCTGGTTTTGGGATCTGGGAGCTGTTTCTGGGATCTGGTTTTGGGATCTGGGAGCTGTTTCTGGGATCTGGGAGCTGGTTTTGGGATCTGGGAGCTGTTTCTGGGA
>NW_020956204.1:142579-213392 GCF_003031625.1 Empidonax traillii
GAGCTGTTTCTGGGATCTGGGAGCTGGTTTTGGGATCTGGGAGCTGTTTCTGGGATCTGGGAGCTGTTTCTGGGATCTGGGAGCCTGATGCTGTTGGGTTTTGAGTGCTGGGAGCAGTCTGTGAGTGCCAGGGCTGAGTTTGCCACAGAACAGGCCCAGGGGCAGAGTCCAAATCTGTGAAGAACATCCAAGAATTCAGAGCATCCTCCCCTTCTGGTGTTTGCCTTGGGCACAATCCAGGAGATTCACTCACCTGAACAAATGTGACCCATCTCACCTGGGAGATGTTTTGCCACTGGAGTTTGGAAAACTTCCCTGCACTGGCCTGGCCCTGATTTTGGTGTTTTTTTCAGCCCAGCTCAGCGGATAAAATCACTCTCATTCCATATTCCTCCCCCAGCCCATTCCTGCCCCCAGGCTGCAAAATTAAAGTTCGTCCCCTCCATATCCTCTGCCCACTTCCACCCTCCAGCATTCCCCGTCTGGGATGTCCTGAGGGAGCAGAAAAATCACCCAAGGCCATCATTCCATTTTCCTTTTGTTCTGCCACGTCCCCACGCCCCTCCCCTGCTTTCCAGGCGGGGAATTCACCGCTGGAAATCTGTTTGGAGGGGAGTCAAGTCCCGGGGTTCACGTCTGATGAGGTTTTTCCCAGACGCTCCTGCCTCCTGCAGACCAGCAGATTGGCACCTCATCACCTCCCAGCTCCCAGCAAAGGTGGAAACGCTGCTCAGCCGAGGCAGAGTTCACGGAGCATGAAAAAATTCCACTTAGATTTGTGCAGGGGGAGGCTGAGGGAGGGCAAGAGAGAACAACCAACCAGCCACTCTTTTCTCCAGCCCTAAACAGCAACTGCGAGATGTCAAAGGGAGAATTTGGCTGCAAGATGAACTCTTGTTTGGGGAGAATAATTGTTTTTTCTGGCCCTGCCTTCGCAGCTCAGGAGTTTAATTTCAGGCTTTGCCGCTGAGTGAATTCAGGACTGGGGATGAATTTGTTTCTTTTACACTTTGTGGAGTGGAATTGTTTAAAGGGTCGTTCTGAGGCAGCTTTTGTTGAAGGCAGAGGATGCTTTAATACATCAGAGAATCACCATCATGCTCTTTTTCCCAGGATAAATATCATATATAGAAATAGTTAATCAAGACAAGACAAACCTCAGGTACCTAAGGAATATCAAACATTCCCAGTATTCTCCCTGAGACCTCTCTTATTTAAAGCCTCTGATAAATTTAGCAGGAGATGAAAATGATGATGGGGTTGGTTGGTGGGGGTTTTTTTTTCCCCCCCTTTACATCGAGAAGCACAAATAGAACTGTAGCTGCTTATGGGTGCTCAAATATAGATATAATTAGTGTTTAAGTGTTAATTGATAGTCATTAGGTAGGTCTGCTCCCAAAAGGGGAGAGGGGGAAGTGTCTGAGGAGGAAAAGCTCCAGGGCCTGAAGGGGCTCCAGGAGAGCTGGAGAGGGAATGAGGACCAGGAATGGAGGGACAGGACACAGGGAATGACTTCCCATGGGAAAAGTAGAGATTTGGGTGGGATATTGGGAAGGAATTCTTCCCTGTGAGGGTGTTGAGTGGCTGGGATGGATCCCTGGAAATGTCCAAGGGCAGGTTGGATGGGGACAGTGGGAGGTGTCCCTGCCCGTGGCTGGGGCTGGAATGAAAGAATCTTGAAGTTCCCTTTCCAACCCAAACCCATTCCAGGATTCTGTGACCTGTTCTGGTCCCTTCCCACTTCAAACCACGCTGGAATTCTGTGACTGAGGGACCACCCCTGAGCTCTGCGCTCTCCCAGCTGAGATCCCTGACTCCAGGTATGGAATATCTCCTCCCTCCACCTGTTGGGAGGTCGGAAAGCTGGAAGTGGCACCCAAATTCCCTCTCCCATCCTCCTCCCTCCCTCAGGACGTGTCAATCCCTCGGTATTTACAGGCTGCACCTCGATCTGCCCCGCCCCTGGAGCCATTCCCGGCGTTGGGAATCACAGCCTGGTTTTTCTGGCATAAAACTCGAGGTGGAGCAAACCCTGGGGAGCCCCAGGAAGGTTATTTATCACCCTGGTGGGAACAATCCACGTCCAGCACACGGACTGGGTGTAATTAAAAGTCCTGGAGCTGCAGCATTCCATGATTAATGCCTTGGGTGGGCACTCCAGCCTCTCAATACTAATGGGAAGTGACTTGTTCTACACCAGGAGCGGGGCTGGGGCTCTCAGGAGGAATGAAGGTTGCTCCAGGCACATTGCAGGATTCCTTGGCTCATTAATTATAGCTGCTCCGAGTGGAAAGTTTATAATTAAACATATAGTTTACCCCCTCAACTTTGTGGAGGGTGGAAATTAAGGTAATTGGATTGATATTCTTTTTTGTTGTTGCTTGGAGAAGCATATGGAGGCATTTAGGGAGCACAGGGGTGTGGGACAAGGAGGTGCCTGCACGAGGGGAGCTCGTGGGGAATGATGTCATGTTTATCATCAAATTTGTTCACTTGAATGACCTTTCTGGGCAGCTTTTGACTGTTAAGGAGGAGTGAATAGGCAGCTTCAGTGGTTGGCAGGAAGCTCTGCTGGGCTGAAGCCAATCCCATTTCCTTTCCTGATCGATACGGAGGGTTTGAACTGAAAATATCAGAATGTGGAATTTAAAAAAAAAAAAGGAAAAAAAGAAAGAAAGAAAGAAAGAAAAAGAACGAAACAGAGGTACCAGTGCAAGCATGGTAAAAGAAAAAGGGTTTTTAGTACTAAATGTGAAACATCTCATGTGTTACCTGTTCCCAGGCAGCACCAGGTGCTCCTTTCAGTTCTCAGCACCGACCCCCTCCTTCTTCCCAGAGCATTTAGTGCAGCTCAGGCTGACTTAGAAGAGATAAACCACATTTTTTTTTGGTGGGGAAGGTTTGTCCATGGCCACATCAGCACAAGCAGCATCCTCATGTGCCAGATTTGGGGGGTTCATCTCCTGGGGGTCGTTGATTCAGGGAGGACACCAAGAGCTGTTTATTTTCCCAGAGAGGTGAGAAACAACCCCTGGGGGACATTGAGTGGCTCCTCTCTGCCAGTGCCAGGAGGTTTTCTGGCCCTGGGATGGCTCTGGAGCTCCGGGGATCTCCGATGCCGAGTCAATAGATCTCATTAAGCCCGGCCTGAGGCAAGGCTGGACACAGGAGGAACCTCTCCTAAGTGGCAGGAGTGACTCAAGTAGTGGAAATCAGGCAGTGTGAGTACCTGTGTGTGGGTAGTTGAGTGCCACGGGTCGTGTTCCTGCAGATACAGAGAGGGTATCGATTGCCCAGGAGCACGAGGAGGGGGAGTGTTTGTTTCTCTGCCGAATTAAACTTGACATCTGCATTAGAATGACTGCAGCAGCTTTAATCAGCTTTGCCAGGCCCTGTTTGCCGCTCTGGGAGAGCCTTTTCTGCTGCTGAAACCGGGTGGAAAATCAAAGGGAAAGGCTGGCAGAGCTGGGGGGGATGTTCAGCCTGGAGAAGAGGAGGATCCAGGGGGATCTCAGAGCCCCTTGCAGGACCTAAAGGGGCTCCAGGAGCTGGAGAGGGACAAGGGACGGAGGGACAGGACAAGGGGAGTGGTTTCCCACTGAAGATGTAGAGGTTGAGATGGGATACAGGGAAGGGATTCTTCCTTCTGACTCTTGGGGTTGTTCTGTGCCGAGCCAGGATTTTGTTCCAATATCCTCGTGGGTCCTTTCCAGCTCAGTATATTCCATGATTCCATGAAAACTGAGGTTCCAGATATAAGCCAAGCTGCTGCCTGAGCCCAAGAGTGTCTGTAGTCACCTATTTACACTGATAATTCCCACCAGACCACCAAACACCAACCAACCAACCACCTTCTCTACGGGAAGGACACCAGGGAGGGAAACAGAAGGAGAACAGGAGGGAAAAACCTCCAAGGTTGGAGTGGGAAGCCATCACATGGCAAGCGAAATGGCACATTTGGTGCTCAGCTTCGCGGGATTCCAGCTGGAAAAATGTGGCCCTTCAGCTCCCGCCGCTGAAAATAAGCTGGAGTCAAACAGAAGTCCTTGAGTGCAAACACACAGATCAGAATTAAATTTCCTTCTAACTCCTGGGTAATAGAGTTTGCCAGAGCCAGGAGTCAATTAAGTGGATAAATACTCCCATAACTCACCGACACTTTGCATTTCAGTGGTGTTTTGCTGAAGTAAGCACTTAATGTGATTATTGTGTTTCAGCCTGATTTAAGATGACAACTTTTGCATTTCCTAAATATTAATTAGCCCGGGATTTCTATTTATTTAAGCTCTGAGGCAGCCAGTGGGTAGTTGGGTGATTTACCTCCCCCCCCTGCTGGCACTTCCCTCATCTGGGACATGGGGAATGGGAGCACTGAACCTTCATGCCTGGCAGGGGAAAGGATCCCAGTGGGGCTCATTTGGGGTGTTTGGGGGAATGATCATCCCACAGAGCAGGGCAGGGATCTGCTCTACTGGATGAGGCTTTCTGGATGCCAGCTCAGGGCAAAGAAAAAGGAATTTTAATGGATTTTTCATCTGTTTGGGCCCTGTTCCTTTAGGATCAGGCTGCTTTCCCTTAGGGCTGGTTTTAGGGACGTGGTGCTCCTGGGGTGTCTGCCCAGCAGGAGGTACCTGAGGGTGTTGCCTGGAAGGGGGTTGGATAATATTGTGGGAATAGGAGTGAAAGAGGTGGATTTTTAAAACAGAAAGAGCCTGGATTTAGATGGGATATTGGGAAGGAATTCTCCCCTGGGAGGGGCTGGGATGGAATTCCCAGAGAAGCTGTGGATCCCTGGAAGCGTCCAAGGCCAGGGTGGAGCAACCTGGGCTGGTGCAAGATGTCCCTGCCCATGGCAGGGGGTGGAACTGGATTACTTTAAAGCCCCTTCCAACCCAAACCATTCCATGATTCCGGCAAAAATAGGGATGTTTTATGAAGCAGAACCAAGTGGAGCTTGGAGAGCCTCCCCTCAGGAATTCTGCTCCACTTCCCCACCCCACTCCTGGCCCTCCTGGAGCTCTCCTGGCTGTTTCTCTCTGTGTAATGAGGCGACGGAAGAGTTTCCACCATCACGGACAACCAACCACCAATTTTCCCCAGAGCTCGCCTTCCCCTTAAATGCTTCCCCTCTTCCAAGCCTTTGAGGTGCTGCAACACTTGTATTTCCCTGGAGGGAGCCGCCTGTCACCCCAGGAATAGTGGGATGGGCGCCAAGTGGTGGCTCCTTCGATAAAAGCTTTTGGATCATCTCCTGGTTCAGGGACTCATTTCCAGCTCCTCGCTCTCTGGAAGGGCTGGTGGCCACCAGTCAGGGGAACAGGAGGGTTAATGTGGTGCTGCTGGAGCTCTTCCATCTGTTCCAGCTGCCATCTGACCGTGGAGCTTTGATGGGAGCTCTCCAGGAGGGTTTGGGGTCGGAGCTTTCCAATTTGTGGCGCTCGAGAAGCCGAACAGGAGGGGGGGGTGAAGTCCCCTAAGAGGCAAAGGAACTTGGAAAAGGGGGCCATTTTCTTTCAAATCGTCAGGAATTCTGTTTATTTCCATTTGTATGGAATGCAGAGGTTGGAACAGATGGAGGGGCTGTGCAGCAGCCTGGGATCAGCTGAGGTTTGACACTGCAGGGAGGAATCAGAAGGCAGACACCACTCACTGGGGTTTTCTCCAGGGTCTGTTTATGTTTTATTTGTTATTCATGTCAGCAGCATCACATGAATAAAAAGGCTGACCCAGCCCCGTGGACAGGATGGATCATCACCACTTGTTAAGTTAAATTGTGTTTGTACCAGCTCCTGAAATTCCCAGGCAAAACCATCTCCCACGGAGATGTGTTGGTAGGATGCAGATATTTGGTGATCTCAGCAGGTGGGGTGGGATTTCTTATGAGGATTCACTCATTTGGCACCGAGACAAAGTGTGAGCTGCTCCCTGAACCCAGGGGTACGTCAATTTAATCCACTTTAATCCGTTCTGTGGGCAAAGAGCTTCTGCTTTGGTTTCTGGTGTCGGCTTTTCCCCAATCTCCAGCAGCATTAAAGTCACCGAATCAAGGGAAATGAAGCAATTGAAATCCTTCCCTGCTAATCCATCTGGGCAGCCAGTTGGAAATGGAGATGTTATTACAGCAAGTTAATTAAATCATTGCTCCCCACTGGCCTCCCCCCACCCAGCTCTGAACTAACCATGACGAGTGGTGACTTCTCTCCAAGCAGCCACCACGAAATCAGCACCCATTTTCCATCCAAAAGGGACAGCTGTGACCATCAAACCAAGGAGTGCTGGAGGCATTAGACAGACCTGGGACACCTCATGAAGTGTGGAGTGGGAGGGCTTTTGTTCTCCTCTGTTAACTGGGCCTGGACCTCAGATATCCTGAAAATAGAAAGAATTCCTGCTCTTAATTAAGTTGTTGGCCTTTCCCTTGGAGCAGAGCAAAGCTGGGTTGGAGAAGTTCCCCTTCAATTCCCTCCCTGTTGGAGGTCAACCAGCAAAAACCAAAGAGGTGTAAAAATAGGCTGGAAAGGGATTAAAATTGTGGGTGTAAAGAAGAGAGAGGGATGAGGTCAGAAAGCTCCTGAGAAATGGTTGGGCTTAGCTGGGTATGGCTCCAGAAATTGTCCTGGGAGTTATAAACAGAGGATCCATCCTGGGTAATTAAAATTAAGAAATGCTTTAAAATTAAGAAATGCTTCAAAATTAAGACAGTGCCCTTCAGTCACAATTAAGAAAATGGACAATGCCCTTCAGGCATAAATAGGAATCATGGGGTGCAGAATTGACTTTCCCAAGGTTGTAGAAGGTGAATTTTCCAGTCTCAGTGAGTCCATGGATGAGATGGATCCAGAAGGAGTTAAAATGCCCCTGGGGGGGGTCGGGCAGCTCAGCCCTGTGTGTGTCCCAGCCCCCCAAAATTGGGGGGTGTTTTATTTTGGGCCCCTGTGAAATGGGATTTTCGCTGTTTGCTGCTTTTCCTGCCACGTCCCTGGCTTTGCTGGGATCTCTCCCTCCCCGACAGGCATCCCCTGGGAATGGCTGGAGCCCAGGGGAGAGCAGTTGAGTTCTCTCCTTTGCCTTCCTGCCCCTGCCTCGTGTGTTTGCTGCTGGATCAGCGGCATTGCTGTGTGTCCTGGCACTCAGGGACCTGCTGGGTGTCCTCTTCTGCCCCTTCCCCTGGCTCTCAACTCCTCCCTGAGCAGATTTGTCCCTGGATGAGCCTTCCAAACTCCCTCACAGGAGGCAGAGCCCTCCCGCTGTAACAGAAGGGAAGGAAAAAAAGGGATGATTTTGTGTTTCCTTTCTCCCTAATTTGCTGACAACTGTGGCAGCCAGGGCTGGCAGTTGAATCACCTCCCTGAGGCTCCGTGATTAAGTGATATTTTTATTATTTTCCATTAATCTGACCGAGACAGGGGAGGAGACTTTCAAAGTGCTCACAAGAGCCCGTGATTTTCAGTGGGAAACCAGCATTTAGCTGGTCCTTTGTGCCTTTGAAAGCCTCCTCTGTAAAGGTTCACTCCACGGTGGGAGCAGCCCTAGTGTGGTTTAGTCCCCGTTACCTTAATTTGAAGGAAAAAAAAAAAAAAAAAACCTCCTTGCAAAGGTAACTTGATGTGGTTTATCCCCACCCGTGTGGGGAGGACGGTTCTGATCATCTCTGCCCCTTTAATCTGCCTCACAAAAGCATCACAAGACCCAAGAGTGGGAAGCTGAAAGTTTCAGGCTAGGCATGGAATTTGTATTTTCCCACAGGCTGAGTTGTTAACCCTGGAAATAACTCGCTGAAGTCTGCTGGGGGTGTCTGATATCTGGGGACCAGAGCAGAGCCAGCCTCGTCACGCTAATTATCCCAAACTGAGGCTGGAGGGTTGGAGCTGCTGGGACAGGAGCTGGATCTCCTGCATGCTGTTCTTTTGGATGGATCAGGTTTTTCAGGGCTGGCCACTGCTCTGTGCAGCTGCTGGAAGTGGAGGTCAAGTAGATGGAAGAGAAGAAGGATTGTGACGTGAGGGTTCTGTGCTGGCTGTTTATAAACCCTGGGGAAGGGGGGCTGTGAGCAGATCCTGGGGGGTTGCACATTTCCACGTGCCTCTTGAAAATCTGTGGGGGGTTTTTTTTTGTTGCCCTAAAAAGCAGCTGAACTTCGTTGAGACCCCTCCCAGCCCGTGCTGCAGCAGCACAGATCCAGCGGTGCTTGTTGCTCTCTGCGTGTCATGTCAGCCTGATTTCCTCCCTCTGCCTGCAGCCTTTCTCCAGGGACATCTGTTCTGAAGACTCACATTGTGTTGATGCTCACAACCTGCAGCCACCCTGGCCAGATCAGTTATTTCAAGGACAAGGGGGGAGGGGGGAGCTGAACTTGCCTTTGACTTGAGACTCTTCTCTGGAATTTCACTGACACCCCCTGTGCTCCTCAGTGGGGTCTTATCTCTGTGCTACTCCAGATTTTAAATGAATTCGTGTCAGAGTAATAATAGAGGCTGGTTCCACCTGTCCCAGCGTTGCCAGTGAGATTTACTTTATTTGGTTGTATTTTCACAGCCCCCAAAGCCTTAAACTGAGCTTATCTGAGGTTACCTCAACGGGGAGGGGGTGGGATGGAACTGGATGGGCTTTAAAGTCTCTTCCAGCCCAAACCCTTCTATGATTATATTCTATAAAATGCTGGTTGGTCCTCTGTCTGTTTTTCTTCAATCATTACTTGCTTTGCCTGGTTTATTGCCCCCCTTTTTTTTTTCTGGTGTAGCACATAAAACTGTCACTGTCTGTTGGTACCTTGAGCACGACCAGCCTCGGGCCAGAGAACGTCCAGGAAGAAGTTTCAGATCCCTCCTGGATTCATATCTTTAAATTTGCAAGGAGAAGCAGAGCCTCCAAGGGATCCACACGAGGTCCTGGAGTGCAGGAGATTGCCTGGGGCTGTTTACTGCAGCAAAATGGATTTGTACCAGCACATCCTGGCAGTCGGCTCTCCACGGGGCACAAAGGGAAAGAAACCGTTTACAAGCCCTCAAATATTCCCTCCTGCAGCACCTGTTTGTGTTTTGAAAGACAGGAGATGCCTGGCAGGTCCTGGAGCTGCTGCAGCTCAACAGAAGGTGGTTTTTTCAAGGTGATCAAGGCGAGGGTTTAAATCTCCCCCCCCCCCCCATCAAAATTGCTCAAAGGCAGCACCTGGAGAGGACAGCCCGGTCAGGAGCTGGATGTGGGCAGCTCTGATTCTTTTGGGGGGGGTTTTCAGGATCAGGGCCAGAGTTCTGCTGGTTGGTGGGTTTGGTTGGAAAGGGTGTTTGGGTTGGAAAGGGTCCCTGGGTTGGTTGGAAAGGTTGTTTGGGTTGGACAGGGTGGTTGGATTGGAAAGAGTGGTTGGACTGAAGAGGATCCTTGCTTGGAAATGATGATGATTGAGCTGAAAAGGATCTTTTGGGTCAGAAAGGATGGATGGGTTGAAGAGGATGGTTGAGTTGGACAGGATGGTTGGACTGGAAAGGGTGGTTGGATTGGAAAGGGTGGTTGGACTGAAGAGGATCCTTGCTTGGAAAGGATGATGATTGAGTTGGAAAAGATCTTTGGGTCAGAAAGGGTTGAAGAGGATCCTTAGGTTGGAAAGGATGACTGAGTTGGAAAGGATTTTTGAGCTGGGAAGGATTTGGGGGTTGGAAAGGACGCACGGGTGGGTGGGTCTTTCCTCCTTTCTGAACTTCCATCTCCCCCAAAAGTGGCCCAAACAGGTGAACTGGCAGGAAAAAAAATGTGAGGATTTCATGGAAATTCAGTGGGAACAGCCCCCAGATGGTCCCCTCTGGGAACCCCATGGTTTAAGGCCAAGACCAACCTTTCAGGGGTCCCCCCCCAGCTGGTGGGAGCTGCTGTCCATGAAGCAATGCCACTTTATGCAGCCTGCACATCTCCTGATTGGGATGTGTGCTGGTAATTATTCACGCTCACCGTTTGTATTTGGGGGCTAATTAACTATTCCAGGTTCCTATAAAGAATATTGTCAACTATTTAACGGCTCATTGAGTCCAGCAGGATTTCCAGCTTCTCTCTCACCGTTTCCACAGGGCAGTTATTGTGATTTGTGACTTGGAGGAGCAGTCAGTGAGCTGTGAGCAGAGCAGGAGCATCGTGGTGTTAGTCCTACCCCTTGACAAATCGGCTTTAATTGGCTTTACATGGGTTCTCCTGGACGCCACAAGGCAGATGAGGAGAGGAGATCTGATAGCAGAGTTATTTTAAACCACATCAAAGAGGTGCCCTCGTGTCCCTGTGCGTTCCAGGGGTGCTCTTCAGCTTCAGACAGCGAGGATGAACATTGAAAATGAACTCCTGGATCGGTCTTGCATCTCCTCTCTCATAAAGATGATTGAGTCGAGGTCTTCAGATTATTTGGAACACCCTGGAAGTGCTCAAAAAAAAATGTCTGGATGTGGCCCTTGGGGACATGGGGCAGTGTTGGGCTTGGACTCAGTGACCTTACAGGGCTTTTCCAACCTGTCTGATTTTATGATTTTGCACTAAAAAAAAAAAAAAAAAAAAAAAAGACCTTCAGGTTTCTGCCTCTCTCAGAATGCTTCTGAAAATGGCTGTTATTCCAGGGAAAAGTGTGTCCTGTCTGGAATACATCTGGTTGCCATGGCCTGGGGTACTCCTGCAATGATTAATTGTTCAAGGAAGTCTTTGCACCTCTGTGTTTCCATGAGGAAACCTCCTGAGCTTTAGTTGTGGCTTTAAACTGAAAGAAAACGAGGGTTAGGATAAATATTGGGAAGGGATTCCTCCCTGGGAGGGTGGGGAGGGGCTGGGATGGAATTCCTAGAGAAGCTGTGGCTGCCCCTGGATCCCTGGGAGTGTCCAAGGCCAGGTTGGAGCAACCTGGGCTGGTGGAAGGTGTGGGGGGTGGGATGAGAAGACCTCTAAGGTCCCTTCCAACCCCTCCAAGGTCCCTTCCAACCCCTCCATGGTCCCTTCCAACCCCTCCAAGGTCCCTTCCAACCCAAACCATCCTGGGATTCTGTGAATTCACACTGAGGAGGGCAGGGAGGGAACTGAGATCCTGCACCCCACAGGCTGACAGGGGACAGAAGAGCTGGAATCAGGCGTGGAAGAGGCAGAGAGGAGCAGATAGAAGGACTTTGCTGTCCCCAGTGCCCGTGTCACCCCCACCCCTCGCGTGTGAAGGGACTGCCCCCAACTCCCTTCGGCTCCGCGGGGCTCCAGCTCAGCCCGGTAAATAATTCAGTGCCATCCGTGTCTGACAGCATCCAAAACCAACCCCGGGGGGAGGCACCGGGGGGACAAAACCAATTTCCCGAAGTGGCTTTTTGGCACCGGGTCGTTAACAACCTCTTCTGGTGCTGAAAGGTGGAGCCAGTTCCCTCCGGGGGATGGGGAGGAGGACACGGGAAGGCTCGCAGGTTGTTGTCTCCTTGGTGCTCCGTCTTTGCCTGTCACTGGTGGGATAACAAAGAAATATCAGTGGGGGAAGGAAACAAACAAACAAAAACCAAAACAAACAAACAAACAAAAACAACAACGAACTGGTGGAAATGTTTGTATTGACATTTTGGCTTTGCTGAAGGAGGAGATGAGTCTTTATGCTCTCTCTCATACCCACAGTGACGCTGCCATCCTTTTTCCCCCATTCCCCTAAACGCTTCAAATAACAAAACAAGCACAAAGGCTTGAAAAGCAGAGGCAGAACCGAGAAGGGGTTCACGTTTGTCTTCCACCTACCCCAAAAATTCCCTGATCCTCAAGGAAAATGTGCCTGATCCAACCAGTCCTGCAGGTCTGGTATCCAGGCTGCAGATTGATTGAGTGCCTAAAACTGGTGCCTGCTCCACCTGAGGACCTCCTGGGTGCCTCTTTTCAGTCTGTGCCAGGAACAGGCAGGTTTCAGTTTATTTTTCCTGCTTTGTTCCTTTTTTTTTTTCACCTTGTCCGTCACTTCAGAGGCCTCAGCTTTGGATGGAGCTGCCCTGGCACAGACCTTGCCCTAACACCGACAGGCTTGATGTTTGAGGATGGAGGAAAACAGGCAAGACCAGTTTTCCCAGGATGTTTAAAAGCCTCTGCACCCCAAAAGTGGGAGATTACTTTGGGAGAGACAACCCCTCACCCAGAACTGAGCCTTCATGGCTTGGCTTGGCTTCTTCCATCTGCTGCCCTTTGCTGAATATTTGAAAAATAATTAAATACAAACTCCATATATTCAGGATCACTCAATATTTCATGGAATCTAAGATTTTATCATCACAAAATACCAGAATGGGTTGGGTTGGGTCTGAAAGCTCATCCCTGCCACGAGCAGGGACACCTTCCACCAGCCCAGGATGCTCCAAGCTGGCCTTGGACACTCCCAGGAATCCAGGAGCAGCCACAGCTTCTCTGGGAATTCCATCCCAGCCCCTCCCCACCCTCCCAGGGAGGAATTCCCCCCCAATATCCCGTCTAACCCTGTCCTGCAGCAATGGGAACCATTTCCTCCTTGCCCACTTTGCTTTCCCCCTTCTTCTTGCTTTGGGTCCTGCTCTCAAAAAAATCAATCATTTGGGTTGGGTGACAGCTTATCTATAAATTCCCTTTCACTTTGGCCTTCATGACCATCTGAGATCCCCAAATATTCCCCAGCACCAGCAGATGATCCGATGGGGGGGATGATCCCCACTGTTGTGCCCAAGGACAGTGTCCTCCCCCCCCTCTCCTTGCCCCAGCTGTGCAGTTTGACTCTAACAATGCAGAAATCATGTGGTTTTAAAGCACAGGGAGGTGTTTTTTTGGTTTTTTTTTCTCCTGCTTGAATTCGATGGACGTGGCAGAGCTGAGAGAAGAAAATACAATCCATCTGCTGTGAAATGAACTCAGTCATCCTTCGGTTTATTGAGTGAGAGGGAACACAAACCAAATCCACAGATGTCAGGAGCGCTCCACGAGGGATCCTTCCATTTCTTTTTCCATTTGTTTCCTTGATTAAAATGATTCTGAACGGATTCCTCTCTTAATTTAACACGACAAAACGTAACTCACTTGAACATCACAACCACCCCCCTGCCAAGGTTTGGGGCTTGGCCAAATTTCCTGGAAAGAAGAGGGTGGGAAAATGCTGGGGAGGGGCTTGGCTGGTGCAGAGCACTGATGTCATTGCTGTACCTGCAGGGGTGGGACAGGGTGACATTTCTTGCTCCATCAAATCCACTGGTGGGCTCCTCCTGCTTTAAATGGGCTGCCAAAGAGCCCCAGGGGGGGACCAACTGATCCCTTCTGAGGTGGAAGGAGTTGGTCTTTCAGCAGGGATTTATTCCTGGGAGATTCTTCTGGAAGCCTTGGGCTTGGAGGTTCCTGTGGTTATTTGGGATCAGGGAGGGGTTTGGGGTAGAAGGGACCTTAAAATCATCCAGTTCCACCCCCTGTCATGGGCAGGGACACTTTCCACTAGCCCAGGTTGCTCCAAGCCCTGTCCAACCTTGTGTAGGATGTAGAAGAATTCCCAGCCTCCCACAAGAGCTGTGGATGGATCCTCCTAGGAGGATAGAAACTCTTATTCCACTCTCCATGAAAGGGCTTGTCCAGCATCACCTGGGGAGCCTGGGGCAAGAACTCACCTCCAATCCCAACCATCCAACCCACAGCTTTGTGCCTTTACCCACAGGATGGTTCTGATTCCCACAAAACTCCTCAGGGAGGGGGTAGCTGAGGTCACTCTGTAGTTCTGAGTGGCTGTGGGAGTTCCCTGAAATGAGGAGTGGAACAGGCACACCATGGAAATGAAGGGGGAAGAAGGACAGGATTATTTAGGAAAAGGCTTTCTCCTCTCCAAAGCCATTGTTGTCTTATCAAATCCAATATCCTGACACGAAAAGAAGGTCTTAAAAAGCTGAAATAAGAGGAGGAATGAGTGAAGAGCCAGCAGGCATTGGGGAGGTTAATATTCCATCTCAAGAGCTGGGTTCAGTGGGACAGGATTTAACTAAGGCACCATTAGTAACCCTCCTGCATTAATTTGAGAGCCAGGTCTGCAATTTGGGGGGAAGGGGGGGGGAAATCTGGGCATCTGCAAAGGTTCAGGTGGGTGGAGGGGGATTTGGAGCCAGAGAATGGACACCACGGAGTCCATGGCAATTCCATGCAATCCCAAACCCAGGGAGGGTAAAGGGATGCTTAATTAAAAGCTGACATAGGAAGGGAAATTAAATTAATGCCCTAATTAATTCTTAGGGTTTGGGCCAAATAGGAAACTTAATGACTCCCCTTTCTCTCTCGCAGCGCTGCACTTACCTCTGGGCACTGATGGATTTGGGCTCATTTGGCCCCAGTCCTGGAAAATATCCTCATTAAAAATTGTGGTGAAACCCACATTTAATTCTGCCCCTGCCACGCTTAATTGCTGGCCTGGATAGGGATGGATTTAGGATTAAAAAATGTGGCGCTATTGGGGAAATTTTGCATAATTCTGCTGATTCGACTCTTAAAAACTTCACTTACCGACCCATATCGGAATAAAATCAGTTAAATTAATAACAAATTAATAATAAATTGATAAAGAGAGGTAGCCAGAGTTACAGTGGGGGGTTTTTATTACAGCCATCTTAGTGGAATTGGTATTTTTGGAGCATCACTTCCCTATGATGAAGAAGAATGGGAAACCCTCTGGAGCAGCAAATTTTTCCATGAAGGAAAACGAGAAAGGGAGAAGAATTGGAAGGGTTGAGGCAGCACATCCACGCTCCCAGGGTTCATTTCCTCCAACAACTCCTGGTTTATTCGAGGCAGAGGCTCCCATTTGACAGCAGGGGAAGTGCAGCAAAGTGGGAAACTCAGAATTCTGGGATATTGATGTTGCTCTGCTGGCTGGAAAACAAGTAAATGGGGATGTTGGAATACAGGGGTTCCTGGCTGTTTAATCAGGAATACAGGGATTCATTGTCATGTCCAGTCACTGAGCAGAGCCAAATAAAAATAACCTCATATATCCAATTATCTGCCCTTTGTCTATGTTATCTACATTCATATGTAGCGATCACTATTAATATTAATAATTAATTATTAATATATGATCATTATATTCCTTCCCAATATCCCATCGAAATGTTCCCTCTGTTGATTTAAAACTGCTCCTCCTTGTCCTGTCCCCATCTCTGTCCCATCCCCTCCCACCTTCCACAGGAACAATTCCACCCTCCAATCTAACCAGGCCCCCTGCCCACCCCTGGGAATAGTCGCTGGGAAAGGATAAAAGCACCCACTGTTTGGGAAAAGGGGGGGAAATTTAGGCTTTTCAAATTTCAAGTCAGCTGGAAAACAACAGCTCCATCCCAGGAGCACAACGTGCTGCTCTGGGAGGTGTTGGAGCTCACAAATTTCCCCTCCAACGTGCTAAAAACACCCAAGCCAAGGGTGTGAGTGGAAACCCTGATGGTGCAAAGCCTCAGCTGCCGCTCTGAGTCCCTTCCCTGGCGCCTGGAAGAGCAGGGGGCAGGATTGGATCCATCCCCAGCTCCCCCAGGGTGTGAGAAGTCACACCAGGAGAGGGTTTGAAGTGCTGCTGATGGATCTTCCCCACCCCTGCAAAGAGCCTTTTGCCTGCTCCTGCACTTCCCTGGCACCTGTCAGGGGAGATCAGGGGAAGGGGAAGATGACGTGGGGATTAAGGAAGAGATTTCTGGTGGCCTGAGGTGGGGGTAAAGACCACAGTGACACATCCTGGGTGTCAGATTTCTGCTTCAGAAAATTAAAAACCACCACCACCACCACCACCAGTGGAAGGGTCTGTGTTCTGCTGCAGGGAGAAAACGAGGGGGGAGATTTCCTTCCTTCCGCTGAGAAAATGGGAATATTTCAAGGAAATTGCCTTTGGAAGCAAAGTGCCACTTTTTTAGCACCTAATTTAAGATGCTTTAAGACAAGCTGGTGGGGAGGTGGTGAAGGCTCCTTGCTCCTTGTCAGCATCCAAGGAGGATTCCTTGGAAACTTTGCACTGATGTGTTGGATGATGCAGAGCCAGCAGAGGCCTCTGTCAATGGGATGAGGGGACATTGTCTGGGGAACCCTAAACGGGAAGGAAAACAGTTCAGGGGTTTGTATGGTATTTGTTGGGGTTTGGAAATGGCTCCAGGTTGTTCCAGGGAAGGGTCAGGTTGGATAATGGGATAATTCCTCCTTGGAAAAGGTCATCCAGCCCCAGAAGAGGCTGTCCAGGGCAGGGTGGAGTCCCCATTCCTGGGGGGGATTTAACAGCCCTGTGGATGTGGAAACAGCAACATCCCTCTCTTTCTTCACTAGACCCACCAGAGTAAAGAAAAATACTTTCCAATAACTCTTTTTTCCCTTTTTTTTTTTTCCCTCTAAGGTCTCATAGTTTTTCTGCCAGTGAAACCCTGCACTTCACATTCTCGTCCCCAGGTTGGGAGTTGATTTCCGTGGCAGATCAGGGGGGTGATGCCTGCCCTGATCTCAGCCGTGGGTTATTTTTATTCACAGATATCAGCAGCTATTTGTCACGCTCCCCTGCAACGTGGGGCTCGCATTTCTGTGGTTTGGGGAGATGTAACTCATTTTCTGTTTAATCCACTGTCTGTCAAAGGCAGAGATTTAAGATGGAATACTCCAGGCTTTCTGACACGGCTCACAGGTTTGGGTTTGGTTTTTTTTTTTATATCTGGGTGTTTATTTTTTCTCTGGCGTTTGTTGGGTTGGGAGCAGAAGAAAGTTGGGTTTTCCAAGCGGTGTCATTTGAGGAAAACGGGCTGTGGATGTGGCTGTGCCAGGATTCTGGAATATTAAATGTATCCTGGTGACAGATTGGGCTGTCAATCCTGCTCTGCCTGCAGGGAAGTCATGGAATCATGGAGTGGTTTGGGTTGGAAGGCACCTTCAAGATTATTTAATTCCAGGGATATCTTCCTCTAGCCCAGGTTGGTCCAATCTCACCTTGGACACTCCCAGGGATCCAGGGGCAGCCACAGCTTCTCTGGGAATTCCATCCCAGCACCTCCCCGCTCTCCCAGGGAAGAATCCCTTCCCAGTATCCTTGGCCTTGAACACTTCAGAAGTTGTTCCCCCTCTTATTTATTCTCTGATTTAAAGATTAAAAAAAAAAAAACCAAAATGTTGATGCTCCCCTGGATGAAGCTCTTGGAGAACACGGAGCAGAACTTCGTGTGAAGAACCAGGGGGTGTTTGGTCAGGGGGAGCTGAGGTGACAGTGGCCATGGCTGAGGTGACAGTGGCCATGGTTGAGGTGTCCATGGCCACAGAGAGGTGAGGTGACCATGGCCATGGAGAGCTGAGGTGACCTGCAATCGGTGACAAGCAGGAGTGACACCTCCAACCCTTCCTGAGGAGGAGATGCTGCCGGGTGGTACAAAGTGGGTCACACACTCTCTGGAGCTGGAAGGGCCCCAGGAGGCTCAGGGACGCTGTCAGTCTCCTGTCACACCTGTCAGCTCAGCGCTGTTACCTCCCTGTGTCTGTCACCCGCCGGAGGGAAGAGCTCCCGTCCCGGAGCGCTCGGGATAAACCCAGACACGAGGCGGGAGCAGGAACATTCCCAGCTGGTGCCAGAATCCCAGGAGGGAGCTGAGAACAGCCCTGGCCCTGGCTGGCACCCTGTCACCCCCTTCCCCCAGGCTGTCACCATCCCAGCACCTCCAGGGTGTCACTCTGAGGGGTGATTCACACCCACCCCGAGCTCCTGCCTAAAAATACCCACGAGGAGCTCTCCAGACCTTCCTGCAGGAAACAATGACGTGCAGCAGTGTGGGTGTCACCCTGCCAGGGAATAAAAACCCTCTGGAAGATCCTCAGGGCTGATCTGTGCAGCCCAGAGCCCGGCACAAGGAGCTTTGCTGGGGCTGAGAAGCTCCTGTGGGAGCAGGGGCTGGGTTTGGGTTATTTTAGGCAGCTCCCTCCTGGCTGGTCTGTCCCCAGATAGGACTTTTGTGTCCCTGGACTGAAGTTGGGAATAAAATTGTCGTGTTTGACAACAGATTTGGGAGTTTCCTGAAAGAGCTGGGCTTGGGAAGTCCTTCCTGTGGGCTGTTTGAGGGGAGGAGGAAGGGAAACAGCCTTTCCTAAGGGATGCTTGGTAGGATAAGGAAGGAAAACAGTCCTTCCTAAAGGGCTGATTAATATGAAGAGGAAGGAAATAGCCCTTCCTAAGGGCTGATTATTATGATAAGGAAGGAATTAATCTTGTCTAAATACTGGTTATGATGAGGGGGGAAATAGTCCTTTCTAAGGGCTGATTAATATAAGGAAGGAAATAGTCCTGATTAATATAAGGAAGGAAATTGTCCTGATTAATATAAGGAAGGAAATTGTCCTTCCTAAGGCCTGATTAACATGATAAGGAAGGAAATTGTCTTTCCTAAGGGCTGTTTAATAGGAAGAGGAAGGAAATAGTCCTTCCTAAGGGCTGCTTGATAGGATAAGGAAGGAAAACCCATCAGGAGGTGCCATCAGTGGGTTGGAGAAGGAGCACAGGTCTCCATGGGTGGACAGGGATGCAGTGGGTGAGTGAAGGTCCTGGCCCCCAGCTGTCCAAACCAGAGCAAATTTAATCAGACGCAAAACTCAGAATTATTCAGGTCTGGTCTCAGGACAGTGGTCAGGGCTGGACACCCCTCCTTAAATGAAGGGTGAACCTGAGCTCTTAAATCTCTCCTGGATCCTGTGGAGTTACTGCAGGGGAATAAATATCCTGGGATGAGTGGGGCACTCCTGCTTTCCCTTGGGATCCTCATTCCCTGTCAGCTGGTGGCAGCCCATAAATCTGGAGGCTCCAAGATCACTCCATGCCCTTCCCAGCCTCTCCCAGGTCTCTGAGTTTCCAGCACGGCCGATCTGCCGTGTTTATCGTGATCAGTCAATGTGATTTATTAATTTGTGGATCATTTATTTATGTGCTGGGGGGATCAGTGCCACGTCAGCCCCCCTGGCAAGAGTGCTGCTCAGAGGCAGCCTGGAGCCAGGTGACAGATGGGCAGGACACAGGGACAGGTTTTTGGAGCCAAATTTCACTTTGCTTTACGTTTGGGGATTCAATCGGCTCATCTCCAACGTAAACCTGTGGTGGTGTCCAGTAAAACTCAGGGCCAGTAAAACTCAGGCCTTTGGGTATCTCCAGGTCGAGGTTTCTGCACCTGAGCTTGACCTCTGACTCCAGTCTAACTTGAGTCATGCCAGAACTGGGCCTAAACTTTGTATAAAGTCTGTAATTCTTCATTTCTGGCAGTGAATGACTTGCAGTAGCTGCTGGCTGTGACACAAAGGAATGCTTGTGACAGGATATGTGGCTTTTTCCCCTCTGGCTTTTCCCCTCCACCCCCCTCTCTCCTTTGAGTTCTTAACCTGAGACAAGTCGTGTTTGGAAACCAGGACCTGCCAGAGCAATAAAAGTTAAAGAGAAGACGAGGATGGAATAATTCATCCAGCCCCACAGCCACCAGAAGTCGCTGCTGGAGGCTCCTTTTCGTTGGAATTGTGTTCAAAAATTACCAACTTGCAGACTCAGGAGGAAGCTGCGACAAGGTTTTGGTGTCACCAACACTCCCAGGATGTTTCCATGTGGAACATATGGTTTGTGTCTCCCTGGAGCCCCTGCTGCAGCACGAGGCACTGACTCACTGGTGGGGAAGGGTTTGGGGCTTTTTTTGGGTTTCTTTGAGCAAGGGATGTCTCTCTCGGGATAAATTTAGGCCGCTTGAAGGCTTGAAGTGGTGCCAGACAGAGAGAGCAGAGGGTGGAGCTAGGTGGGTCACCTGCTTTCTGTGTCAGGAGGGGGGCAGGTGAACTCCAGGTGCTTTAAACCTCAGAATCCTGGAATGGGTTGGGTTGGAAGGGACATTAAGGATCATCCAGTGCCACCCCCTGCCATAGCAGGAACACCTTCCACCAGCCCAGGTTGCTCCAGCCTGGCCTTGGACACTTCCAGGGATCCAGGGGCAGCCACAGCTCCTCTGGGAATTCCATCCCAGCACCTCAACACCCTCACAGGGAAGGATTCCATCCCGATATCCCTCCCAACCCTGCCCTCTGGGTTCAATCCACCCACTGGGACTGAAAGTTTGCTGTTGCTCTGCAGTCCTGCAGCCTCCCCCTGCCTCCTCCCTCCACAGGAACCTTGGGCCTGGAGATAAAAATTAATGTGCTGCATCAGCTGCTAAAGTGGCAGAACAACTTGGATGCGCACAAATATCGGGCTCATCACGAGCGCCGTTAGTTCTCCATAAAAACCCCGAATTGTGGAGCCCAAAAGACATCTGCCTCGGGTTTATGTCCCAGAGACAGCAACGTCCGTCCCAACTCAAACCATTTCACTGTTTCACCATCATAAAATCCAGATCAAAGGGGCAAACGTGAGTGGCACCCAGCAGGGATGGTTTGGTTTGGTTTGGTTTGGTTTGGGCAGATCCCTTCTGCCCTTTGCCTTCCCCACACCTCAGGATGATTCTTCCACATCTGCAGAGACTTTAATCTGACATCAGTGCCTTGTCCTTTGCACGGGCTCTGCTTTCACCCGCAGCAACCACATCTCATCCCCCCTCAGATCAATCCCAAAAGCCTGGAGAAATCTCCTCTCAGATCAATCCCAAAAGCCTGGAGAAGTCTCCCAGCACATCATTTGTCAAAGGGTTTTCCCCCTCAAGACACATTTGTAACACCCAGAGCACGCCAAGGGAACAAGTAAATCGACTGACTTCTCCTTGTACCAAAAGCTGTTCTGGAACTGGGGCATCAAAACCACCACCTGACACAAATCATCTGTTTTCCCCTTCCCACAGGAGGGGAAAAAAAAGGCATCCTTTTAGGGTGGTGCTTGCAGTGCCACTGTCTCCAGTGCAAGCCTGACATTTCCTCTCCAGGCAGCACCTCCTGCCTCCCCAAAGCACATTAAAATTTCAAGATGTCTCGGAGCCAGCCCAGAGCAAAGTAGCTCAGATGGATGGATGGGCCTGGCTGGGGACGTTTCCAGCCCCCCCCCACTCCAAGAACTCCCTCAGCCCAAACAAGGGGACACAGCTCATTCCTTCTGGGCTGTCTGTGCCAGTAACGACCCAGGGACCAGTTGGGAGGGAGGAGAGGCAGATGGAGGTGAAGTGGTGATGAAAAGCAGCCAGGGTTTAAAACATTCAGTGTGAGATCACGTGATGAAACACCCCCTTTCCCCTGGAGATCTGTTTGTGAAAGTCCACCTCGAGGATGTCCCTCTTGAGTTTCTCTTCCCCCACTCTGTTTCTTCCAACATACCCCTTTGGCTTTTCCTTTTTTCTTTTTTTTTTTTTTGCCAACTGGCATGGAAAAGCACCTTTTCTGGCCATCTGTCAGGAGCAGAGCACCCAGCCAGGCACCCCCAAGGGCATATTCTGAGTGTTCTGAGTGTCCAGGATGCACAGGGCAGGGACAGAGCAGCCCAAGAGCACCTCTGTCAGCCTCTGTGAGGAAATATCATGGAATCATGGAATGCTTTGGGTTGGTAACGACCTCAGAGACCATCCTGCTCCACCCTGGGCACCTTCCACTATCCCAGGTTGCTCCAAGCCCCGTCCAACCTGGCCTTGGACACTTCCAGGGACGGTTCATCCACAAATTCCCTGGACCACACACCTTCTACCCATTTGAATTTGACCTTTACACCTTCCCTTAACCTGCATCCAACCTCCTCCCCAGACTGCTATCGATCATGGTGTATTTAATGACTGCTAATGAGAGATTAAAAATGTTTATGGGACAAATTCATTGAGACAAATTCAAGAGACAAAGCTGCTGCTGGAGGACGTGGGGCTCTCCTGGGCTCAGCTCTCCTGGCTGCAATTATTGTTGCATAAGCAGCCAGAGAGTTTGGATCCCTTTCATTCCAGTATTAAGCAATAGCTCTTGTTTTAATCTCTTTAATGTTCTCCCCGGGCACGTTGGAGGTGGGAGGGAAGCTCCTGAGCAATAAAGCATGAGCTGATGTGGGAGCAGGCACGGGGGGGAGTCTCTGCCATGTCAACACTGCTTTGGCTCAGCTGGTTAACAACAATGGAACACAGAAAAGCTTTCTGTGTGCACCCGAGAGGCTGCTCAGTGAAGTGAGAGAGCACACGATCCACCGCACAGCTCACCCCACAGGCACCCCCAGCTCACAATTCCTCCTGGGATATGGGACTTCCAGGGGAAATTTCTCCCTGGGAAGGTCTGCCCAGCCCCCTGGCACAGGGAGGGGAGTCCTCACCCCCCTGGAGAGATTTTACAGCCCCTGTGGATGTGCCACTCCAGAACATGGGGCAGTGGTGGCTGGGCTTGATGACCTCATAGTGCTTTTCCCACCCACAACAGTTACTTTTTAATTGATCTTTTAATAGCTGCACATGGCCCTGACCACTGCCACTCCTTCCTGGATGGGAATGGGAAGCACTGAATGCCTCTTCCCAAAATTCTTGCCTGGCACTATTAGGAATATCCTAATTAAGAGAAATTAGGGAGCAATTTCACAGTGCCACAGGTGGGAGCTGGACTAAAAGTTTGTCACTACAACTTCGATGTGTCTTTCAAAGCTGTTAATTGGACCTAGTTTAATAACAGGCTGGGCTTTCTCAGGAATTAATATTTAAAGGATTTAATATCCTGCTCCATGTTCCTGAGCATGAAGTTATGGGAATGCTGTGAAATGGTTTTCTTTGAGAGAAAGCCTCAGCATTGTATTATTCAGATTATTTTTCGCTTCGGGCCCTGTGACCAAAAAAAAAGATGAAAAACCAAAAATGACCCTTTTGTTGCCCTTTAGGTGTGTAATTTTTTCTGGATTTAGCAGTGAATTCCCTTCCTGGAGCTCTCTCAGGAGAGGCAGAGGAACTCCTTGCAGAGCCGGGCAGGGATGTGTTAATCACCCCCTGAGGTTTGCTGGGAGGGTTGTTTATTGTTCCTGCTCTGAGCAAACACGGCTCCACTTCCCCCTCGTGCTGCTCCAGCTTCTCCTCCACTTGCTAAAAATAGTGGGAAACAGCCCAGTGAACAGCAGCATCAGGGGATTCGTGTTTCTTCCCCCCCCCCCCCCCCCCAATAGCAAGCTTCTGTAAAGAAATATTGGGTCTTAATTAATCATTTATCCACTTCATTAGGTGGTGGCAGCAGCAGAATGAGAAGCAGGGCTCGGGGATGATGCACGGTGCAGTTTGTTTGGCTTGCTGGGGAGCTGGAGATCATTTCAAGGAGCAGCTGTGGCAGAAACACGAAAACCAGGGAATTTGTGAGCAGCCAAAGGTGGGCTGGGGGTTCAGGGCTTTCATTCTGGGTTTGTCCATCTGCTGCTGGGTCGGGAGGTGGAGCTGCTGGAGCAGGTCCAGAGGAGGAACAGGAGATGCTCCAAGGGCTGGAGCCCCTCTGGAGCCAGGCTGGGAGAGCTGGGGAGTTATCCTGGAGAAGAGAAGGATCCAGGGAGAGCTGAGAGCCCCTTGCAGGGCCTAAAGGGGCTCCAGGAGAGCTGGAGAGGGACTGGGGACAAGGCATGGAGGGACAGGACACAGGGAATGGCTTCCCAGTGCCAGAGGGCAGGGAGAGATGGGATATTGGGAAGGAATTCCTCCCTGTGAGGGTGTTGAGGGGCTGGGATGGAATTCCCAGAGAAGCTGTGGCTGCCCCTGGATCCCTGGGAGTGTCCAAGGCCAGGCTGGAGCAACCTGGGCTGGTGGAAGGTGTCCCTGCCCATGGCAGGGGGTGGGATGAGATGACCTTTAAGGTCTCCCTCTCTTCATCTCCCTCAGAGGGCTCAGCAGCTGCTCCATCTCCCCTCTCCCGGCTGCCCCTTCCAAGATTGATTTCCTTACTCCCAACCCCACGTTCATCTGGATCAAAGGTCTGATGGGCTGGGGGTGGAAACCTCCCCAGCAGGAGCCCCAGGTGAGAGTTGGGGGGCAATTCCAGCCCTTTCCTGGATTGTTCATTCCCTGCCAGGCCCTTCCCCCTCCACACCACCTGTGTTTGACACTGGCTGATGTTTCTGTGGTCACCTCTCCCCTTGGCTCCGAGAAATGCAGAAATATCCATTCTCGTTAGCAATTCACCCCTTTCCTTTATTTGCTGCTGCTGTCACTCTGTCAGTCCCTTCTGTGGCAGGGACATGAAATCCATTTGATTAAAGAAAAAACACCAAGAGGTCCTAAAGGATGAGGTCTGGGGGAGGGGGAGAAATGGGGGGAAATGAAAGAAAACGAATCTCTAATGCTGAGAGTCCATGCAGGGAGTTGGAAGGGACATTAAAATCATCCCATCCCACCCCCTGCTGTGGGCAGGGACACCTTCCACTAGCCCAGGTTGCTTCACCCTGGAGTGTGACGGCTAAAATGCAATTTAATTAAGCTTTTTCTGCCTCTTTATGGCAGCCTGGAGTTTGTTTAGCTTGTCCTGGTGCCCTGGCAAATCATCATTAGCCCAATAATTTCTGATGAGCGTGTTGTAGGAAACGGTGTCAATTATAACTGTGCAGGGCTTTGTTCCTTCAGTCTATTCCCTGTAAATGAGTTATTCAGGAACAAGGAGTTCAGTTGATAAAAAGCAAAAAAAATCAATAGGTGAGATTGTTGAGATTAATTCGGAGTTCATAATGGATTTCCCCCCCACTGAGGTTTCCAAAAACTTTTGGAGGCTCCACATTAGACCTCAATTTCAGCTTTCTCAGAGCCAAAATCACAGCTGAACTCGAGTGAAACTTTTCCAAAGTTTTTTGCGAAGTTTTTACTGCCAGAGCTCCAAGAGGGGTTGGATGATCCTCTGGGGGCTGGGCCTGTGCAGGGCTGAGGGTTGGACTGATGGTCCTCGTGGGTTCTGGGATTCTGTAAATGTGCACAATTGCTTTTGAAATCTATTTATGTGTGAATACAGAGAAGCTTTTCGAGGCTTAGGGAACCTGCTCTGATACCTTGGGCTCTCCTGCTGGTCTCCCCCTCCCTGCCCTTCCTCCCTGACCCCTCCCAGTCCGTAAATTCTGGGAGTCTGGAGAAAGCTGAGGATCCTTGAAGAGCCCTTGTTCAGTCTCTCTGTGTGAGCAGAAAGGTCCCTCAGGGTGTTTGGTAAAAGTGCTGCTGACTCCAGCCCTCTTCCTCCATCTGAAACCGGTGACATCCAAGTTTTTCATTTCCTTTTCCCTCTTTCTGCTGAGCCAGCACTTCCCAGCTCTCTCCATCCACCCACCCCAAGCTCAGAGGCATCATCTGCATCTCCAAGCCCATCAATTAAACTCTGGTTTAATCAAGGAATCGTGTCTTCCTCTTCAGGCCCATCCGTCATTCCTGGCTCTCGGTGGAGCTGCAGACACCCATCCATCATCCCTGCTGCCTCATCACTCAGGGGAAGGCTCTGCTGCCCCCGTGGGCAGGGAGGGGCTGTGCCAGCACAGTCATGGAATGGTTTGAGCTGGAAGGGACTTTAAACCCATCCAGTGCCACCCCCTGCCATGGGCAGGGACACCTTCCCCTAGCCCAGGTTGCTCCAAGCTCTGTCCAACCTGGCCTTGCACAGCCCACTCCAAAACAGAACCATCCATCAGACCTCAAATGGTGCATCTCGAATCAATTAAGCATCTAGTTGGGCTAATTAAATGGGAAACAATTCCTTGAGTTAATGATGTCACTTCTGTTAGTGCCCTGCTGGTGGTGGGGAGGACAACAAAGTGTTGCCACAGGGTTCCCAGGCAGATAAATTTATATAAATTCATATAAATAAATAATTGATGCTTTCCCAGGGTTAAGGAGAGCGTGACCAGGTGCTGCCAAATCCCAGAATGAGTGGAAGCAGGAGCAGGGGCTGTGAGAGCACGGCAGGAGAGATGGGGGGGTCATCAAACCCACCCGTGCCAGGCCCTCAGACACGCAGGGAAACAAATCAGACAAGTGTAGTGAGGCGTGTTTCTCATTAACACAGCCACTGGAGGCACAGCCACGGCAGCAGGGAGCTCATTTATCATCCCTCTGGGGTGACACTGTGCTTTAGCACCTCTGGGGCTGGAGGGAAGCTCCTGCCTGAGCTGGGAACACGAGGAGCTGCAGCCTCGGAGCTGCCAGGGGTTCAGCTCCTGCCTTTAGGATTTCACTTCTGCTCTGGTTAATTGTGGGGTGGAACCGTGGGGCAACAGCAGCCAGGACCTCCAGCACCATCGCTGGCTTACCATTTGGATGGTGGGATGGTTTGGGTTGGAAGGGGTCTCAAAGCCCATCTTATTCCACCCCATTTCCGTGGGCACCAACACCTCCCACCCGAGCGGGGAAGGGGATTCTGTGCAGGTGGGGCCTCACCAAAGTGGAGCAGAGGGGCAGGATCCCCTCCCTCAACCTGCTGCACGTGGGGGAGGAAGAAATCCAGGATGTACCAGCCCTGGGAGATGTCTGAAGGGAGCTCAGCACAAATCCCAGATGAGCCTCTGCCACCCAAACCAGGGGCAGATCGACGGGCACGGGAGGTCAGCAAACACATCAATCAAACCACTGACACGCAGAGAGGCACCTCCTGCCCTCCTGGGATGGCAACAAGCTTTTCTATGGCCCCTCTGCATCATCTGGACTGGCATAAACATTCATGTGTGTGCCTGGTCCAGCCCTGGAAGTGCCCAAGGCCAGGTTGGATGGGGCTTGGAGCAACCTGGGCTGGTGGAAGATGTCCCTGCCCATGGCAGGGTTGGCACTAGATGAGTTTTAAGTTCCTTCCAAACTCTTCCACGATGCTGCACCCACCAGAGCTTCACTTGCTATTCCCTCTCTCCATCCCAACCCTTTTTTTTTTACATCCAGGACAACAATTATCTCAGGATTAACTAATTCCTGGCCCTGGTGGGATGGGGGTTGACGAGGCTCTGACACTTCCACAGGTCTCTTTTCCCACCTTCCTGGTGAGGGGGAATTTACAAAGGAAAACCACATCTTTGTGCTTCACCTGCAACCCACTGGGAAAGGAGAAAACTGTGGGTGATGATGGTAAATCCCAGGGGGGAAAAACGTCACCCACCGGGGGAGCTTTCTAGTTAAAAAAAAAATTGCTGCTCTTAAGTGTCGTGGGGAAGGGAATCACATAAAAACTCGGAGATTTGAGGAATCTGCACAAACCAGGCAGGAAAATCCACCTTGGCACTGGGGGTGATTAAGCACAAATCAGTTGTGCTGACAGGAAAGAGCTGTACAAGGCAGGTGGTAAGAGCTGTGGGAGAGGGATTTTAAAATATCATGGAAGAAGAGGGGGTGGATTATTTATTAAGCCATAGTTTTGTTGCAGGGATGGATGGAATTGGCCCACGTGTTTGACTGGAGAAGGGAAAACGTGCTGGAATGGATCACAGAGTAATCATCCACATTGTTGCTCACCCTTATTGCTGCAGGTCACATCTGAAAGGTCATATTTTTAATTTTGAAGGCTTGAGCTTGGTCATTAGTCTGGGGTCAAATATGGCTGTTAATCTCTGTAAATGATTTTGCTGCATGGACGAGTTAAAGCTTCCCTCTGACAGGGAAATGGGAGCTCCAGATTAGGTATAAAACCAAAGAATTTTGTGTTCTTCATTACATCTCAGCAGCAAGTGCTGAAGTTATTGGTAGCAGTCCCAAAAAGCTGCATTTCTCCCTTGACTGGGGTAAAGTCGACGTTGAGCCTCAAACAGAGCTTATATAATTTAAAAATATTACACGAATAAAATGTGCAAGTGACTTTCTCTCCGAGCTGTCAGTTTGCCAGTCTCAGTTGGAGAGCAAGTAAATGATTTTCCCAGATTTTTCTGCCTTTATAGTGTAACAAAAGATGTCGGGCTGAGGCTGAAGAAGAATTCTTTTGTCTTCTTTTTCTGCCCTTGGATGTCAGAAACGAAGAATTGGGTGTCAGAGCAGAGGGGCAACCTGGATGTCTGAATGCACCTGAACTGCCCTTCTCCAAACCCCTCATCCTGCCAAGGTGTTGGGTTTGTTTTGTTGTTTTTTTTTATTTCACATGGTGCACAATTCAGGATGATTTTCAGCCCTTTCCCTCCAGCAGATTTCCAGGGGAAAAAAAGAAAAAAAAAAAAAATTCCCCTTTCATTTTCCACTCAGTCTGTTGTTGGACTTGAAAGCGTCTCCCCAACCCTCCTCCCGTGGCTGCAGGAAGCCCAGGAAACAGTTTGTTCTAGGAACAGCCTTTTAAATGGAAACTAAAGCCTGTTTCCAAAGGCAAGTTGTGCACTGGTGGTAGGGGAAGAGCAGCAGGAAAAGGGTGTTTTTCCCTTGAGGGAACGGGGAGAGCAGGAGATGTTTCCCTCTGTTTGTTCTCCAGTGCTCCAGCTCTGTCATAAGCAAATTCTCTCTGCCCCTGCTGTCCTTGTGCTGTTCAGCTTGGCCACACCTCACCTGGATTCCTGGCCTCTTCCCATTCCCACAACCATGCCTTTTCCCAGCCCTGGAAGTGCCCAAGGCCAGGTTGGACGGGGCTTGGAGCAACCTGAGCTGGTGGAAGGTGTCCCTGCCCATGGCACGGGGTGGCACTGGATGGGCTTTGAGGTGCCTTCCAACCCAAACCAGTGTGGGATTCCATGTGTTGGTTTAGATGGGATATTGGGATGGAATTTTTCCCTGTGAGGGTGGTGGGACACTGGCACAGGTTGTCCCTGGATCCCTTATTTAGCTCTAAGATCTCTGGGAGAGCTGAGAGCCCCTTGCAGGGCCTGAAGGGGCTCCAGGAGAGCTGGAGAGGGATTTGGGACAAGGGATGGAGGGACAGGACACAGGGAATGGCTTCCCACTGCCAGAGGGCAGGGAGAGATGGGATATTGGGAAGGGATTGTTGGCTGTGAGGGTGTTGAGGGGCTGGGCTGGAATTCCCAGAGAAGCTGTGGCTGCCTCTGGATCCCTGGGAGTGTCCAAGGCCAGGCAGGAATTAGATCAGCCTGGTCTAGTGAGAGGTGTCCCTGCCCTACGACCTTTAAGTTCCCTTCCAAGCCAAACCATTCCATGATTCCATGGCTTGACTGGGATTCCCAAGCTTCTTCCAGCACACACTCCCCGTGTTGCCAGTGAGTTCCCTCTCAATTTGCATTCTCCCGCTCTAATCAAACCTCTAATAAACACCAGCCCTCTGAAAATAATCAGCAGCAGCAAGAGCCCCCTTGGCAGGGAAGGGGGGGGGGGGGGGGGAAGGTGAATTAAGGTGCTTTTCTTTCTCCTATGCTAATCTCCCTGCTAATTATGTTTTATTAATATTATGATGCAGACGCTCCCGCTCTTGTTTTCACTCATCTTGTCCGTCATTAAAATCAAATTGCAAATGAACAAGCGCAACATTTGACTTAATCACTTAAGCCTCTGCCTTCCATCCCTTTGGTAAGCAACCCCTACAGTTAGACCAGGCTTAGGTGCATCTCTTTTCCATTTTTTTTTTTCCCCCTCCTCTGTCTTTGAAGTGTTTTACCCTGATTATTCAATGGGTGACATTGGCATTTGGTTGTGAGATAAATTGCCTGAGTCATTATCATCAGCAGGCGGCTGGGTTTTCTTATATTTATAATTAGGTGCTTTTCATTGCAGAATGGGGGGAAAAATAGGAGGGAAAAAAAAAAACACCACCACCCTTTTTTTGTTTTAAACAGTCTGATATTGCAGCTTTTCTGTCAGGACTGCCAGGGAACAATGTTATATTCCTCCCTTTTCATTCTGGAGGGAGGCTTTGAAAGGCCTCATCAGGTAAAAATTGGAGCCTTGGGCTTGGCTGCTCCCCGTGGACGAGCCAGCCTTTGAAGCTGAACCCTTGGTGATCTCCCAGGTTGGCTCTTCCAGGCATCAGCATCCC
The DNA here is from genome assembly GCF_003031625.1 of Empidonax traillii. NCBI lineage: Eukaryota > Metazoa > Chordata > Aves > Passeriformes > Tyrannidae > Empidonax > Empidonax traillii. The sequence continues at coordinate 172,349 of NW_020956204.1, forward strand.
ACAGCACCTGGATCCAGCTGTTATTGGGATGGAAAAAGTGTGCCAGGCCCACAGCCCCATCCACGAGACCCCCCAAAAAACTTTTGTGTTTTTAGCATCGAAACCACCAGCTCGGGTTTGTTCCTCTCTCTCGTTGCTCAGGTGCAGCAACAGGGAGGGAAAAGAAAAAAAAAAACCCATAAATGTGTGTCACGCTGAATTCAGGAGCTTTTGCTCAAGATCTGTTTTGATAGAAATGCCAAATTCTATCAGCTTAGTTTATTTCAGGTGGCTCTTGCAAATCCTCCCGCTGGCTTGTCCATCTGGTGGTGCTGCTGGTTTTGGTTTTTTTTTTTTATTCCCTGGGTTTGATTTTGTTGTTTTGTTTTGGGGTTTGTTTTTTTTTTGTTTTTTTTTTTTTGAAATGGAGAAACGAGGATTCTTTTCACCGCTACGGACAAGTTGGAAAATATTCCCCGTGTTGTTGTGCAGCTTCTCAAAGAAAATGTCAGCCCACGAGTTGGTTGCTTTCCCAGAAGAAACAAAATAATGCCTCGAAGAAGAGAAAAATATTTCTTGGTTGACAGAAAGTATTTAAATACATAATTATCACTGGGAGGGAGTCATTAAGATGATACATTTTTTGTTGTTGTTGTTGTTGTTGTTGTTGTTGAATGTATTGAATTGTTGGTTGCATCAGAACCACTTGTAGGTCTCGCTTAAAAAGAGGCAAATAGGACGTGGTGGCAAACACGGGGTCGTGGGATGATTAAAGGGGCCTGTTGTCATCCTGCAGCGCCTAAAAATGGGGGTAAATCCATCATAACCCTGGATTTTCACAGCTGGGGGGCTGGGGGGGGAGGTTTGTTGGTGGCTGAGGAGCAAATGGGGACATCAACATGGAGAGCAAAGGGGCTGATGGTAAGAAAAGAGGTTTAGATGAGAGATAAGGAGGAAATTCTTTCCTGAGAGGGTGGGGAGGGGCTGGGATGGAATTCCCAGAGAAACTGTGGCTGCCCCTGGATCCCTGGAAGTGTCCAAGGCCAGCTTGGAGCAACTGGTTGTAGTGGAAGATTTCCCTGCCCATGGCAGGGGTGGCACTGGATGATCCTTAACGTCCCTCCCAACCCAACCCAACCCACTGCAGGATTCCATGAAATAAATTGCCCCCACTGATGGAATGAACTGAGCGTGTCTTGCCACAAAACTCGATTTTTTTCCCCCCCTGCTCTACACATCTCTTTGCTTTCCAAGATGCAGATACCTTGAAGAGGAGGAGCTGTGTGTGTGTGTGTGTGGATGCTGTGGGGCTGGACACTGTGATCTACAGCAGAACACGTTGGGAATGGGAACCTGTCCCTGTTCCTCGTTAATCTTGTGACAAACTCATCCAACACGTGCAGCTGGAGAGCAGTAATTAGTGTCACTCCTGGCTCTCTGGCTGTTCCCTCAGCTCCTCCCTGCACACACCAGCTCTCCACGTGTTTTTCCCCAAGGTTCTGCAGCTGATAGACCAAGTGACCTGTTTCTTTCGCCAGATACACCTCAGGTAATTCGGAATTTTCAGGGTTTATCAAGTGCAGGTGAGCAGTAAGAGGTGAGGTGGAGAGGAAACTCTACAGAGCAAGTTCCCCAGGAGCCTCAGCTGTGTGTGCCTGGGCACTGCCAGGGTGACAACATGGCATTTGGGGACATCAAAACCCTCTTTAGGAGGCAGCAAAGCCCCAGTGGTGACAATAAATGACACCAGCTGTGACCACCTCCCACCATCACGGTGTGACCTCTGAATTCAAGAGGAAACTCTACTCCTGAGCAGCCAAAGAGGACTCACATCTCCTGCACACAGTGCTCGTGTTGCTCTCCACACAAAATTTGCAGGAACGTGGAGGCACCTCCTTTATGTTTGTCTGTTGGGTGGAAAACCTGGTTTTTTTCGCTCTTCCAGCTGAAAAAGTTCCCCCTCATCTTCAGCAAAGCCTCAGAGGGAGAGCAGAGATCAAAACAAAAACCTGGGGAGAACAAAGGCCTGGCTGAGAGAAAGGGATTGGGGATGAAAAGCCTCGGGAGAAAACACTTGGTAGGAGCTCTCTGGGTGTCGGAGAGGAGGAGGTTTGTGCCCAGAGCCTCCTCTGAGCTGAACCAACCCACAAATCCTCACTGCTGAGGGGTTTATTTTCACTTTTAGATCAAAAGGTGAGAACGTGCTGCTGTTTACGGGGCAGAATTGCACAGGAGGCGAGATGGAAACATCTGGAAACGTAATAAAAGGCAGGAAAGGGGGAAAGAAGTGGGATGTTCTCGACTGAATTTGCTGATGCTGTTACTTCTTTCCCATTGTAGCGGGAACTGACAGATGGTTTGGCTTTTCATTTCCCTTTTTTAGCTGGTTTGGATAATATTGAAAAGCCTTTGAAGGATGGAAAGAGTCAGAATTACCAGCTCAGATCATATCAGGGAGTCTTGGTTTGGAGCCTGGTGTGGAAAGGTGAAGGTGGGGTGGGAGAAGCTTGGCCAGAATGGGACAAAGCAACTCCCCTGGGAAAGATTCACCTGCATTTCCTCATGGCAGGAGGATTTTAGGGCCTAAATCACAGTGAGTTGAATGAGGAATGGTTTTGGGTGCCACCTGCATCCCTTCCAAAGCATGGTTGGGTTCAGGGGTGACAATGTGGGCTTTGGTAGGGAAATGGGGGATGGAATGGTATTATTTTCAGGTCCCTTCCAACCATTCCATGTCCTCCACCACCCCAGGCCTGGATGGTCCCCCTGGGTGGCTCTCCAGGTGAGAGTTGCCAGCCTCGCCTTTGTTTTCTGTTTACTCTTGTCTCATCTCTTGCAGTCATGAATATTTATATGAAGCTCCAAAATAGCCAAGAGCACTTTAATCAGAGGACTATCTGCAGCCTAATCAGGGATAATACTAATCAGGAAGTTCAGAGCAGCCTTTCACACTTGCTGCAGGAGGCAAAAAAGTTTGCTCCTGACTCCAGGACAGGAGTTTTGGCGAAGCCTCCTTGGAGTTTGCCCCAGCTACCAGAGAAGAGAAAAGGAAGATTTACTCTTTGCATCTGGTGTTTTAAGAGCTTCACTGCAGGAGCAGGGAGTGCTGGAGATGTCACTGGAGCCGGGCTTGTCAGGAGGAAATTATGCAAACAGCTCGGTGCTAATTTAGCCCCGTCTCTCCCCGCGTCTCCAGCCGGAGGGATCTCGCTTTTCCAGCCAATCTCTCAAAAGCCCGTCTTTAATTTCTTTTTTTTTTTCACTTCATCACGTGGCCGGGGTTGAATCCCGCTTGCAGGAGGGTGATTTTCACGCAGGAGAGCTGCTGTGCTCCCCCTCTGTAGGTTTTTTTGGTAAATCGTTGCCTTTGCAATCTCGCCAGGCAGGATTTTCTGACAGTGAGCGGATTCAAAAGGGAGGAGGAAGGGGAAGGAAAAAAAAAAAAAAACCCAGCCCTGAGATAAATAAAGGTAAAACTTTTTAAGGTTTAGCAAACTTAAAAACTGGAGCTCCTGAGGGGTTCAGCCCTGGCAGGCAGCGTTGTACATCTGTTTAACACGATGCCCTTTCTGGAGTTGAGAGGGGTTTTTTTCTCCCTCAGACACCGAGTTTTGCAGAAAATCCTTTTACACGATTCACATGAAAGCCTTGGCTTCCCAAAGTCTTCTCAGATATCAGTGACAAAAGCTCACATTATCTTCCCCCTTTTTTTTCGATCATAACTTTCTGGGATAAGGAGCCACGATGAGCCTGGATTAGATCTTTAATGCAGATTTTTTTCTTTTTGCCAAGTTTTTCTATTTTTTAAAGGGCTTCCTTTATAGAAATGTGGGGCTTTGAAACCAAGTAATTCCTGTCTGGGGTCACAGTCGTGCAAGGGGCTCTCAGGTCTTCTCTGGGCAACTGTGCCAGCCCTCCCCACCCTCCTAGGAAGACTTTTTTTCCAGTCCAAATCTCCTCTCTCTCCATTTGAAGCCATTCCCCCTTGTCCTGTTATTCCAGGCCCTTCTAAATAGTCTCCATTTTCCCTTTCCATTGTCAATCAGCAGAACCAGGAAAACCCCACAGAGCTGAAGGCACAATCTGCTGTCCCAGGGCCAATATGGAATAATCCCAACCTGGATCCTGGGAACACCAGCCAGCACCAACACCTGGAAGGGATTTTTGACACCAGGAAAAACGGGAACGCAGCAGAACCTCCCCCTGCCCTTCCCAAGGTGCCGGTTTCTCTCAGGCTGATCCACCCCTGGGGAATGGTTTCCTGAGAGACACCGATCCCCTCAGGGCAGCACTGAGGGAGGCATTATTTTCCATCTAATCTGCTAAATTTGGAAGGCAGGAGAGGAGCCCCTCCCCTGGGAGACCCCACAGTTCCACCCCGACCTTGTCGCCTCTCCCCTCCCACGGAGTTTGCTGCATTTATTGTCTCCTATTTAGCAAAGATGGGGGTTTGATTTCCAGGAGCCCTGGAAAAGGGGGGATTTGGGCTTAGATGAACAGCACAGAGCAGGACAAAGCAAATCTGGGTGTGCCCAGGAGGGACAAACGGGGAACAGCAAGAACCAAAAACTAACCCAGGATCCTCTGGAGCCAGGCTGGGAGAGCTGGGGGGGTTATCCTGGAGAAGAGAAGGATCCAGAGAGACCTGAGAGCCCCTTGCAGGGCCTAGAGGGGTTCCAGGAGAACTGGGGAGGGACCTGGGACAAGGGATGGAAGGACAGGACAAGGGGGAATGGTTCCAATCGCAGGACAAGGGGGAATGGTTCCAACCCAAATCATTCCATGACCCCATGACGTGCTTTCCCAGAGTGCAGGGGCACAGACACCTCCTCCACGGCACTGTATGGCCCAAGACATCATCTCATGGCCCAACTCAACCTCTCAAGGCCCAACTGAACCTCTCAAGGCCCAGCTGAACACCTCAAAGCCCAACCCAACCCCTCATGACCAAGTAAGACCCTCCAGCTCCGTCCATCCCGTTGACCCCACCAGGCTCAGGGTTGGGCAGTAACTCCTTCCCAGGTGTTCCCCTCCTCACTTCCCATTCCCTCTGCTGCTTCTTGCTTTCACAAGGGCCTCTCCCCGTTACTTTACCAAAGTTTTATGTGTTTTAATTTTCTTTTATTACTTTGCAGCCGCTCTCCAACTGCTCGGGCGGGGCGAGGCAATGAGACAGAGCTCCCAGCAAAGCCACATTCATCACTGCCTCGTTTGCCTCCCTTTCATCTCTAACTACTCTCCAATCACTTGGACAACTGATGCTTCTGAGCTCGCAATTAGACCCAGGCTTTGTGCCCCTGATGAAGGGAGATTAATTAAATCAGCTCTTTTTCAGGACTAGAACAAATGCGGGAACGTTTTTGGCAATTTCCCCCTTCTTTTCAACCTGTAGCCTATTAATTTAAGACACCTGGCGTGGAGAGAGTGTTTTGCCCTGATAGAAAACAGTAAACCGAGATTTATACACTGGAGCCTTATGGAAAGGCTTCTTTTTCCTTCCCACGGTGCAAATTATGGAATAAAACAACACGAGATCGAGGGTGAAGTTTATCACCCTCAGCACAAAGAGTGAGAGAGACTTTTATGGTGAACTTTGCATTTTTTTAACTACACCTGGGAGAGAGAAGGAGAAAAAGAGAGAGAAAGAGAGAGGGAGAGGCTAAATTAGGATAACTTGGAGGGCTTTCCCAGCCCAAACCATTCCATAATTCTGTGTTACTTTGCTCTGCAACAACCTGATGATGGGGAATGTCCCCCAGTGCTGATCATTTCTCAGTCATTCCCATGGAAGCCGAGGAATATCAGCTGTCACCTGATTCCTAGGGGTGCTAAATCCATGAATCCCATCTCCTGTTTATCAGAGCCCCAAGATTCTCCTCCCCCTCCTCCTCTCTCCACCCCCCACTGCCACCTCTCCAACGAATCATCTCCATCCCGAAAATCCAAGAGCAGGGGAAGGAGCCTGGTGAAGAAGTGACACACCAAACAAGGGTTTTAGTTAGTTAGTTAGTTAGTTTGGAGCTGGTTAGGTCACATTTGCATAAGGACAATGTCAGATTCCTTATTCATGAGCACAAACTGCAGTGACCCCCCTTCCACCTGGCTCCCAGAATCCCAGGATGAGGCATCCTTCCTGCTGCTCCAAGCAATTCCTCCCTAAAAGGAGTGTGGCAGAGTGAAAGCCTGATTTTTTAGGTTTTATTTATGTTGGGACTTTCCGAGGAAACAGAAAAATCATGGAACAGAAAAATCAGGGTGGGGGAACCACATCAGCAAATTGGGGTTGAGAGGAGTTTTTGGTGGCTGGTGGGGGAAGGAACAGGGATGTCCTTCCTGTTCTTCTCTCCCACACACGTTGTGCTCCAGGTGATGGGGAAAAGGTTGGAGGAACATCACAGGAGGTCCCTTCCAACCCAAACCAATCCATGATTCCATGGACAAGGCCTTCATTTATTTCTCTGGTAGTATTTAGTTCCCCTCTTTGCCCCACCTTCCACCAGCCCAGAGCTCACAGAGCTCATCCCAAGGTTTCCATGATCCTGGAGGGCCCTTCCAGCTCAGGATATTCTCTCTGCTTCTCTGCTGAAACTGGGGGTTTTAAAAGGGATTCTGGATTTTTTTGGTGCTTCCCTCAAAACACCCCCAAGCCCTCACCCCCTTTACCCGACACTAAATTATTTGTGCAATAAAAGCACCGAGCAACAAACAGGAACCCCTGCTGGTAGATTTAGAGAAGAAATGATAGGAGCAGAGCAGATAATCTCTCCCCAGGTACATTAGGCATTTAATTTAAATTGTCTGGGTGTATTTTCTCGTGTTTACATCCTCGAGCAATTCGAGATTGGCCCGGCACTGACAGAAGGAAAATATTGTTTATGTCATACAAATCATTAAACTATAAGCAATTTCATTAAATGTTTCTCCACTCTGTAGGGCAAACGAGAGAACAGCTGCTTGCTCAGTTCTGCTGAGATCTTTGCCCACACAAACACTCCCATTAATACAGGCAAAAGCTGCTCTTTTGCCACAGGATGGATAAGGATAATTTGCCAGAGGATTGATAAGGACAGTAAAGATCCTTAACTGTGACAGGCAGGGGATATTGTGTTGGAGAACAAAGTATTGTTGTTTACCTGTTTTATCTGATAACCAATAAATCTGTTACCTGGATGGGACATGAGGGGAAAGTCCGGGAAGGAACAATCTAAAAGGAAGATTTCTCGTGGATTTTAAAAGCCAGCCTTCTCTTCCATCCCTAAGCAGGAACAATAAATAAAAAAATCACCCAGGAAAAACACCGGAATGAGTCACTTAAAAAATGAGCTCACACAACGGAGAAATCAGGAATTTATTTGCCCTGAGCTGTCTCCTGGGGCCATTCCTGGGTGCTGGAGGTTTGGAAGCTGAGGAGATGCTGCTCTTTGAAGGCTCCTTCATGGAAGAGTTGTCAGACACCAAAATACACCTGAGAGCTGCTGCCCAGCGTGTCCTGCTCGTGGGTTCCACGTGTCAACCATCTCCCAACACATCCCTGGCCTCCCAGGAGTGCTGACAACCTGCAGAGTCACACTCTGGTTTCTGTCACCAGGCTGGGAGTGGAGGGGCTCCAACAGCATCGATATCCTCCTCATTTCCCATTTTGGTTTGTTTTTTTTTTTCACACATCCCCAGGGCTCAGCCAGCAGGTTTTTTTTTTCACTCCTTCTTTAGTCCTTTAGCCCCACCTAGTGCTAAAGCCAAATTAAAAACCTTACTCTTTAATTAAGCCAAATAAAAAAAGCCTTTTCCCCCATCCCTGGAAGTGTCCAAGGCCAGCTTGGAGCAACCTGGGCTGGTGGAAGGTGTCCCTGCTCATGGCAGGGGGGGTGGGATGGGATGCTTTTAAGGTGCCTTCCAACCCAAACCACGCTGGGAATTTTTCACCAGCCTAAAACTGGCCCTGAAAGTCCAAATCAAAGCACGATTCCTTTGCTTTGCAGGGAATTCTGCAACCCCTGGGCCTCTGCAGAGGGGGGTTTTGGTGAAAATGATGCCCCAGAAAAAAAAGGGGGTTGGAGATGTGCAGAGGCAAAACACCATCATCATCTGGTTTAGCAAACACTGCCTGGCAACCCTACAGAAACATGTTCTCCACCCTGTCTTCTCCAAAACTTTGGACATTTAAAATGTTCTTGAACCCTCAAACACGAATTACTTGGAAATCCTGTATTTTTCTAGTGCTAATGATGGTGGAGGAAAACCTTTTCTACTTCCCCCCCCACCCCCCCACCCCAGTAAAAATGTCTTTTGGCAGAAATGTTATTTAGAAAAGGCAAATTTTAAACCCAATGATTTTTTTTCCAAGGCTGTTCTCCTTCCCATCACCTTGCCTTCAATGCAAACAAAGATCAAGAGGACGGATACATTACATTCAAATCGTATTAAACTGGGATCAAAACCTGAATTTATTTTCTAACATTTGCCAAGGCATCACAGAGCAATGACAAGCACGAGAACAGAAAGGTTTGCTGTCAACCTTACAGCAGCCCTGATTTTTATTTTCCTGCCATGAACATGAGATTAGATCATCCATTATCAACCTCTGAGGCTACACAAATTTGTCAAGTGCTCCACAGCAAACACCCGCTGCAGCAAAGCTGATAATTTGGGAAGAAAGTCTTCTGGGGTTTTAAATTCCCAGCACATGAATTTGGGCTTTTCATTTGGGAGGGTTTTTGGGGGTAGGATGGGGGGGTGGGGGGGTCCTTACCTGGCATTTCCACTCTAAATAAACTGTATTTGGAGTCCTGTGACTTACTCTGTTATCACACCAGACTTTTCATCCTCACCCTGACTTGCAATTGCTCACTGTGGAAACAAATGCACCGGGTAATTCCCAGCATAACTGAAGCACTAATTAAACAAAATGGATTTTTATCGTGATTTTTAAATATTTTCCCAGTGCCAAAGAGCGTCCCCCAAGAACAGGCCCCTCACCACACACTCACTGAGGACCAGGATGGGGATGCAATTTTGTGCCTTATTTGAGACAAGAGAAAGGGCAACACTACCCAGAGAGCAGGTCCGTGCAAACCAACCTGGATTTTATCAAAGTAATTACATCTTTTTTTCTGCTGAATAATGACTGAATCCTTCCACACCCACCAAAGGCAGGTAAATGCGAGCAGGAAGGACAGATCTTCGGTGCTGTGCTGCCCCCAGCTGTCCCTAAAATGATCCTGAACTCAGGGAGGTTCAGAGATGATGGTCAAGGGCAGCGCTGCTGGAAAGTCAGATTAGAGCAAACATGAATTGAATAATGAGTATTTCCTCAGGATCAACCTCCACACACACACCTTTCCACTGGAGTCACGGCACGAGTTTTTGGCTCTCACCAGGCCCTGCTGCCAAGAGATGGAGCTTCCTTTCCACCCCCTCAATTTAGGAGGTTCCACCAGCTGAGACAGGAGCAGTGCCCAGCAGAGGGACCGTGGCTTTGTTTCAGCACCAAATTGCTCAAAACATCTGCACTGTTGACAGAGCCCTAAACCAGACTGGGAGCATTCCAGTCACCAACTGCATCTGTGCTGGGAGAAACCACAAGTAAATGCCATTAACCCAGGCTGGAATCCTGCTTAGGGAAACCAGGCAGCAGTTAAGGAATACTCCAGGGCTGTGCAAACACCTTCATATTTAATAGCATGTTCATATTTTAATAACATTTAAGGCAAAATCACCTTCTCTGGTCTCTGTTGCAGTGAGCCAATGTGTTAAATCTGACAGGGAAGTTTTTCCAAGAGCCTTTTCAGGCAGGAGAACCAGCATTTCCACAGCAGTGGAAAGCAATCTCCGGGCCTGGAAGCTGCCAGGGGCTCCTCCCAAGCATCTGCAGCTTGACCTCTTCTGGAGACAGGGGAGTTCCCAGGTGCCAGCCCAGGAGTCCTCTGAGGGAGCTCCAGGTGGTGTTTGGTCCGTGGGACAGAACCTGCTGTGCTGGGGGGTTCCTGTGCCCGTGGAACCTTTGAGGGTCCCCCGGAGGTGCCGGCGGATTGTTGGGGGTAGAACCCCACCCTGAGCCACGAGGTCACAAAGCCAGGCCGCGGTTTGCAGCCTGGGGAAGGTGCTGTGGGCACCACAGCAGGGGTGGCACCGCTGCAGCAGTGGCTCTGCAGGTTCTGGTGGCACCTCCAGCGATGATGCAGGGGCGCCGGGCCCCCGGCAACCGCGCTCTGCTGGCGCTGCTGAAAGCCCTGGCAGCCTCTGCAGCCCTGGCAATGCTGGTGGCACTGTATGCCCACATCACCACGAGGGTCCAGGTGGATGAGCCCAGGCTGCTGGGGGCAGGTAGGTGGGCAGGGAAGGGCCTGCACCCACCACGGGTCCCACAGGTGCTGTTGGGTCCCACTGGCCGTCCCCTGAGTGAGCATTTTGGTCCCAAACTTCTGTTGGTGTGAAATGTAACCATCATTTTTGGGGGGCAGCCACACAGCATTGCAGAGATGGAATGGGTCAGGCTCAGGGATGACCATGAGCTGCTTCCCAGTGTCACTGCAACCCCAACAGCGGGGTCGGGGGTGGGTTTAGGGCTGCTGTGAGCTGCAGAAAGTCCTTTCTCCTGGCAGCTCCTGCACTGCTTAATTGGGGTCATGGTGGCTCAGGCCACCTGCCTGCACAGCGCTCCAGAGAGGGAGGGACAGACTGTGCCATGGAGCCATTCCACGTCTAAACAACAGCCACTGCCATCAGAGCCGGGGAACTACGTGGAAATATTCCAGTTGAGCACCTCTGCTCTGTTCACAGATGTGTCTGGAGGCAATGGAGGTGCAGGTTCTGGATCTGACTCTCCTGAAGGTCACATGGATGTGTTCTCCCTCTGGGAACTGCCAGTTCAAAGCCCGACTGTGAGCGAGGCATCTCCTGCAGGTGAGAGAATCCAGCCCTGCCTGTCCTGCTCTGTGATCCCCTCCCTGTTCTGGGGTTACAGTCAGCACAGGGGATGCCACAAGAGCTCCCCACGGGGGTCTGGTGTCAGCTGTGGGCACAGGGAGGGCTTTCCCAGCAGCACAGCCCAGAGTTCGCTGCGGCAGAAATTGTTTACTCTTCCCACGAAGGTCCAAAGAACGGAACTGAGCCTGGAGACATTTACTGGCAGCTGGAGGAAACGCTGACTGAAGTCCTGGGTGCCCTGAAGGACATGCCTGATGGTGGGTATGGGGGGAGTTGGGAAGCTGGGCTCTTGGAACCCGCTCAGGAACGGTGGCTTGGAATTGAACTGATCCACTTTCTCTCTAAAGCTGTGGAGCTCGTGCCTGGGGATGAGGAGGCACCACAGGGAGGCCTTCAGGAGGTGCCATTCCCTGGGGGAAACCTGGGGGCTGCTCAGCCAACAGGAGTGCCAGGTAATTGTTGTCCCTTGGCCACCCAAGAAGGGAGGGGGTGGCTGTGCCAGGGACACACACTCAGACCCTCTGGGGATGTGGGGAGATGCTCATTGCCCCCCACACCCTGTTCTCAGGGACCTCACAGCTTTGCCTGCTCAGCAGATGATGGGAAATGTGACTCTGGATCCTGGAGTGTCCCTCCTGCAGCTCCTGCATCCCAGAGCTTGCCAGGATAGGTCTTGGCACTACAAAGGGAATCCCTGGCAATGTCAGCCCCGCCATGAGATGGCCAGAGGTGTGCAGGACACACTGACCTTCACAGTTGTCCCCTCCAGGTGTGGACAAGAGGAGACTGGGCAGGACCAACCCCAAGGCTGTGGCTGGCAGGGCAAACAGAGGAGCAGTGGATGCTGACACCTCCAGGAAGGTCCTTCTCAGCAACTGCCTGGTGGCTGTGGCCGGGCTTCTGACTGCTCTGTTCCTGTGCTTGGTGCTCCCTGCCTGGGCAAAGGATGTGCAGGGGTGAGTCAGAGGTGGAGGGGGTTGCCAAGCAGGTACTGGGGTGGCCGTGTCAGCCGTGGGGTGTCTCGAGCCGTGGGGGCTCCGGGTGCCCGGCTGGTCGCTGCCCAAACTCAGCCGAGCTTTGTGCTGTGAGATGGGGCCCCTTTTCCCGGGTGCCCACATCCCACAGGGGGTACCCACATGCCATGGGGTGCCCAGAGCTGCTCTGCAGCCTCCCACCCCCCCAACCCTGGCCACGGCAGGGGTTCAGCAGCTCCCTCTCTCCGCAGGCACCTCGCGTCCTGGAGATCTCGTTTCCGGCCCCTGGGCAGCCGGGAGGAGGTGGAAATTTAGCAGTGGGGAGTCCTAAATAAAGAGAGGGCAGCAGGATTGTCTGGCTGGAAGTTCTGGATGGGAAGGAATTCTCGCTCTCTGCTCCATTCACTGGATTCCTTTCCTCTTCTCCCGGCTCTGTCGGACCAGGTCCAGAAGAGGCATCCAAAATGTGCCAGGCCCAGGGGTGGAGGGTTTTCCACTGCCAGAGGGGACATAAGGCAGAAATGCTTTATGGGGAGGGTGGAAAGGCCCTGGCACAGGTTGATCAGAGAAGCTGTGGCTGCCTCTGTATCTCTGGAAGTGTCCAAGGCCAGCTTGGAGCAACCTGAGATAGTGGAAGGTGTCGCTGCCCGTGGCAGGGGGTGGAACAGGATGATCTTTAACATCACTTCCAACCCAAACCATTCCATGACTCTGAGATGGTGGGTAGGCAGTGGCAGGAAAAGCCAGTTTTTGAATCTTTTTGTTGATTTTTACCAGCATGAAACTGTGTGTCTTCATATATATTCCCCTTCCTGACACATTACCTACCTAAATATATATAACTGGGTTAAAGATGTGAAGCCTCACAAAACCAGGGCTGAATAACAGAACAGGGTGAACATCTCAACTGCAAATAAATGCTCCTGTAAAAGCCAAAAAAAAAAACCCCTACTAGAATTCCCAGAAGACTCACTGCAAGTTGAAATACTGCACAAAAGCAGGTGCCTCTTTCTTGTGTGTAAAAATACACCCTGTATTTACACAGATTCTCCAAGAACTCAGGGCTGTGCTGGAGCTTTGTGAGTCAGGGGTTGTGAATAGATTTGTGAATAGGGGTTTGTGAATGGAGACAACAAAATACAGTGAAATAATAATAATTTCTGAATAGAGGTCTGTGAATAGAGAAAACAAACTACAGTGAAAAAAAAATGCATGGCTTGACTTTGGAGGCATTTATTGAATCAATCAGTGCTTAAAGTGATTTAACTTTGGAGGCATTGAATGAATCAACCAGTGCTCAAATCCCAGGGTGCAAAGGGGCTGAAGGAGAAGAAATTGGAATTGCAGGTGGGCAAGGGATGGGGTGTGCAAGGGATGGGGTTTGCAACAGGGCAATGGGTGGTATTTAATTTGTTGCTCGTGGGGTTCTCTCCTAATAAAAACCTCCAAACACAGTCCAGCTGCTGCTTCAAACTGACTCAGGTTTTGTTAAAAAAAATGTTCGACGCTGAGCTCCCACCCCCTTTTTAGAGGTTTATTAACACAATCAATAATTATATCTACTAGCACAAGCTCCTAAGAATAAAGAATAAATAACAAAGAAATTCCTGGGCAGAATTTTTAAGGTCTGAGGGCTTCTCTCTCTTCTCTCTCTTCCCCTTTTGGGGGCTTTGCTGTTTCATTACCAAGGGGTTGCCACCTGCTCATCTTCACACCCTCTGAGGTGGGTTTCAGTGGGGGTTTCAGTCAGTAAAATGGAAGTTACAGTTCATTCATTCCCCACAATCCACGGGCTGTCCACTCCAGTGATTCAGCCACAGGGAATATTTAAGCTGCAGCTTTGTCTGTTCCAAGGATTATGAATTCCCTGATCATCAGCTCCAGGTTTCACTCAGATCCATCTCTGACTGACACAACGGCCTCTGGGATCAGAGAAAGGTCATCCTGTGGCCTCACAGCTCCATTATTTGTGTCAAATATCAAATATCCCCTGGGATACTTCCAAATAGAAAATTTTCGACGTGGAAAGCCTCGAAGTTGGGTGGGTTTGGTCCCATATCAGTCACCTGCCTCCTCAAATGTCCTGCCCTGGGTCCAATGACCCCTCACAGGCTGCTGGGCAGACACTGCTGGAGGCTTAGAAGAAGCTTTGAGGTCTCCAACCTGCAGAATATGAATCCCAAAGAGGAGGATCTGTCCCTGACCTGGGTTTGGGCTCAACCATGAGCCTCTGGACTCTCCACAGGTGGCTTTGGACTCTCAGAATGAGGCCCAATTGGCCCTTGAGAGTCAATTTAGCTTTTTTTGCCAAGTCCTAAACCAAACCCAACCCACCCTGTCCTTCCTGGCATGGTCTCAAACCAAACCCAACCTGCCCTGTCCTTCCTGGCGTGGTCTCCCTCCTGCCAGCAGCACTTGGGCTGGGGGTTGGTCTCGTTTGGGAATGCTCAGCCCAGCCCTGGTCACTCCATCCACGGCCACAACCCCCTGGCAACCACCTCCCTCTTCTCCAGCACGGGGGACCTCGGAGCCGTGGACCCCCCTGGGGGCAGGGGGGACGCATAAAGGGAGGGCTCAAACTTGTAACCTGCCAAAATGTTCTTCTGGGGCTCTTTCAGCACCGACCAGAAGGCCTCAGGCCTTGGGCTGTGTCCCTGTGCCTCAGGTCCCAGGGTCTGCAGGACCACCATGGAGGTGGAATCCTCAGGCTCCCAGTCCTGGGCACTCCACGGCAGGGAGGCGCTCCCGAGGGCAACTTTCTTTTTTTCTTCTCTCCTGGAAAGGAGTTTCCTTTCTCCTTCTCTTCTGAGGGGATCCAGGAGGCCTCTCACTTCTCCTTCCCTTCCGAAACGAACTTGCTTTTTTCCTTTTCTTGCGGGAGAAACTTTCTTTTCTCCTCCTTTTCTTCCAGAAGAAACGTTCTTTTCTCCTTTTCTTCCAGGAGAAACTTTCTTTTCTCCTTTTCCTCCAGGAGGAACTTTCTTTTCACCTTCTTTTCCAGGAGGAATTTTCTTCTCTCCTTCTTTTCCAGGAGGAACTTTCTTTTCTCCTTTTCCAGGAGGAGCTTTCTTTTCTCCTTCTCTTCCAAGGGAATCTTCTGATGCTCCTTCTCTTCCAAGGGAATCTTTTGATGCTCCTTCTTTTCCAAGGGAATCTTTGGATGTTCCTTCTCTTCCAGAACGAACTTTCTTTTCTCTTTCTCTTCTAAGGGAATCTTTTGATGCTCCTTCTCTTCTAAGGGAATCTTTTGATGCTCCTCCTCTTCCAGAATGAACTTTCTTTTCTCCTCTTCTTCCAAGGGAATCTTTTGATGCTCCTTCTCCTCCCAAATGAACTTTCTTTTCTCCTTCTCTTCCAAGGGAATCTTTTGCTTCTCCTTCTCCTCCTGCCCTGCCCCTCTGAGTGGTTGTTGCCTCTCCCTGGCCCTGCTCTGACACTTGGCCCTTGGGGGTGGGTTTGCCCTTGGCTTGGTCAGTCCCAAACTGCTTTTTTCCAGCAGCAGCAGCAGCCCCTGGGATCTCTGGCAGCTTCCTGGGAGGACACAACAGGAGGGGGCTGAGCCACATCCTGCCCACAGGAGCCAGCCCTGTGCCATGGGGAGCTCCAGCAGCCTCTCCCAGGGGGTTTGGCGCTGGGGAAGGGGCTCTGGCTGCAGCCCTGAGCCTCCAGTTCTCACCTGACCCCAGAGCTGTCCTTCATCTCCGTCTCCCCCTCGTCCCAGGGCTGCTTGCCCGCCTTAGCAGAGGAGCGAGCGGGCACGGCCAGTCCTGGAAATCTCCCTGGAACCAGGAAGGAGAGCATGGCTGTGATGTCTCCAGAGGCCTGGCACCCTCCCCAGTGCCAGCACCCCAACCCCTGAGGTGACAGAGCCTCCCTCAAAAGCAGAGGGAGCTTCCCAGAGCCTTTGGATCTGCACCCTCCTCCTCCTCCTGCTGGACCCAGGGCACCTCCCTCCCCAGAGCTCAGCCAGCCTGAGGAGAATTGGCTGGGCTAGGCTGGCCCCAAGCTTTGGCACAAGTCAGATCCTCATGACAATCATCCCCAGGGATTCTCCCATCAGACCACAGAAGCCAGCTGCCCCGGCTACAGAAACCAGATGGGAGCTGCTTTACCTTCCATGCCTTGCCTGACAGGTGGCAAACTCTCTTTTTGCCACCCTTTGTCCCCACCAGGGACGTGTCTCAAGGCCCTGAGACGGTCCCTGAACAGTGAGAGGGGCAGACTCGCCGGTTCAAACCTGGAGACAAAGAGGAGGCACAAGCCTGAGCCACAGCACCACCACCAGCTGCCCACAGGGCACTTCGGCACTGGCTTTTTTCCCAATCCTAAGGACTGCCCTGGGAAATGGGAGCACCCAGGAAAGGATTCCTGGCCATGACGGGAGAGCAAGTGTCGCCTAAAATCCTTGCCCTGTCCCCTCAGGTCTGCTGGCAGGAATGATGGGCAACCAGACATGAGAGCGAGGGGCCAGGCTGGAAAAGCCCTCTGAGATCATGGAGCCCAACCTGTGACCCAACCCCACCTTGTCACCCAGCCCATGGCACTGATGCCACATCCAGGCTCTGCTCAAACCCCTCCAGGGATGGAGAATCCACCCCCTCTCTGGGCAGCCCCTTCCAGTGGCTGATCCCTCTCTCTGGGAAGAACTTCCCAATGTCCATCCTAAACCTGCCCTGGGGCAGCTCAAGGCTGTGCCCTGGTTGTCTCAGGCAGAGCCTGAAGCCGCCAGAATTCCGTGCTCACTCGGGAAAGACGAGGACGCGGCTCGTGAAAGCCAGGGAAGCAACGGGCACCTCACGGGACACCACCAGGTCCAGCTGCTGGAAAACCTGCAGCAGAGAAACGTGGGGGTGCCAGGACACCCTCGGCGTGGCCAAGGCACTCGGGAGAGGAGGAGCTCAGGGCAGCAAGGGTCAGAGACCCGCTGGCCACGTCACGGGGTGTCCTCCACCAGCAGAGTGGAGGCTCACCTTGAAGGTAGCCCTGTCCTGGATCTTCTTCCCGGTCATCTTCTCCAGGAAGTCGGGGTAGAACCTCATGTGTGCCTTCCCGCCTTCGATGAGCAGCACCCCCACGTCCCTGAGGATGAAGGCGACGCTCTCGCCCTTGGCCAGGCAGTGGTACAGGAGGGATGTGGTGCCCAGGATGCAGCTCTCTGCTTTCCTCCTGGACACGGACGCCTGCCCAGCCACCTCGGCGTATTTCAGAGGCTCCAGCTGCTTATCCCCTGGGAAACCACAGCGGAGAGGGGGAGGAATTCCCGCAGGATCGTTTCCCGAGGGCTGTTCGTTGCAGCCATCACCCAGAACGTCCCCAGGGTCAGACCTGCTCCCTCTGCTTGCAGGAAAGGAGTGTGATCCCCCCCTTCAGCCCAGCCCTGCAGCCAGCCAGGGCTCACTCCCTGCCTTACCAGCCAGGTCAGTGGGGTTGTCCGTGAGATTGGAGGCTCCTCCGAGGTTCCTGGCCAGGTAGAACACCGGCCTTTGGAGGGTCACAGCCCTGTCCCCCACGTGGATCTCAGTGTGGACCACGTCAAAGGAGCCAAGGGTGGGGACTCGGACCCCCTGCAGCAGGAGGGAAAGGCCAAAGGGTGAGGGCTGGGCAGAGGGAAGAGCTGGGAATGGTTCCATCCAGGGGTGGCACCTCGGACCAGACCCTGCCAGCTCCCACTGAGCCAGGACAGTGGGGAGAGCCCTGGGCAGGGGATGCCAAGGCCTCTTTTTCACTTCTCCCCCAAAAAGCAGAGCTGGGGTGAGGGCAGAGGCAGCTCCAGGGTCTCCTGTGGTACAACCCCCCCCTCCCAGAGGTGACACCACCCCGCACAAACTCCCTTCGTCCCTCCATGGGGACTTTTGATGTGGGTTTGCTGCTTTCTGAGGAGGGCAAGAGGAGCTGCAGGCCACCCTCCAGGGCCATGGGGACTCCCAGATTCCTTGGGTGCTCATGAGGTGGGTGTTGTCCCACCTTGTGCTGCAGGAGCTGCTGTTGGACGTATCCAGACACCGCACTCCAGACAGCCCTTCGCTCTGGAAAGCCAAGGAAAGCCAAGTCAGGCTCTGCTCCTGCTGGTTCTCAGCCCTCCAACCCCCCTGGCTGTGGGGTTTGGGGTGGACTGAAACGCTGGTAAATGTCTAAAATGTTGGCAAACTCATGGAAAGCCTTTTTGTCAATCAGCAAGGGAGCCACTGCCCGTCTGGGGCCACCAAAGCCTGTACCTGTGGGGGTGATGCTGGGCATCATGAAGATGGAATCCATCCCATCCCAGAAGTCCATCTTGGTCTGGCACATGTTGCCAGTTTGGTCCTGAGCGGCCACAGCCATGCTCTCGGTGACAAAAGGTGTTCACCCTGTGGATTGGCTCCTCCAGAGTGCAGATCCCAGCACCCCACAGCCCCTTCTGTCCCCACGTGTCACAGACTCCGTGTGACATCACAGCGCCACGGACCTCCCAGACCAGGCTCTTGAAAAGGATGCTCTGGGGCCCTCCGGGCTTCGAGCTCTGAAATCATAAACCTTGGAATTTTCGAGCTGTGAAAAAAATAATCAAAAGAAAAATAATCCTTTGGACCTTGAAATTGTGTTTTTTGGCTGAAAATTGTGTGGGGGTGCATGGGGGGGGTGGTGCAGTAGAGCACTGCCAAGCAAAAACCTACCAGAATTCCCTCAAGGCACAGCCCAGTGTAGCCAACACCAATAAAAGCAGGTGCAGGTGCCTCTTTCTTGTGTGTAAAAATACCCTACAGGTTAAAAATAGGTATATAAATATAGGTATAAAAATATAGGGTAAAGATAGGGTGAAAATGCCCTGTCTATTGACACAGATTCGTCAAGTGAGCAGAACTGTGTGTTGTGCTGGAGGTTTGGAAGTCAGGGGGAATAGAGACAATAAAATACAGTGGAAAAAAAAAGATGAATGGCTTGGCTTTGGAGACATTTAATGAATCAATCAGTGCTCAAAGCCCAGGGTGCAGAGGGGCTGAAGGACGAGGAGTTGATCTATGCTGTGGGCTCCTCAGAAACAACTCGAACACGTAATGCCAGGTGACAGGATGAAATGGGCTTATGAAGTGAACAAGACTGTGATTTGGAGTGACCTCCAGCCTGCCCAATCTGCAGCAGCAAAACCTTTCTGACACCCAAGGAAAGCGTGATGGATCTTTTATGGCTTCTGGGAGGACG
This sequence comes from Empidonax traillii, assembly GCF_003031625.1. NCBI lineage: Eukaryota > Metazoa > Chordata > Aves > Passeriformes > Tyrannidae > Empidonax > Empidonax traillii. Next base: position 191,407 of record NW_020956204.1, read on the forward strand.
TCAGAGGCTACCTGAGATAGTTTATCTAACTCTGGTCTTGAGTGATCAGGGAGGCTGAGGGGATTAAGGAGGGGATCTGATGCACTCAGAGCTGCTGCATTTTTGGGAAGATGAACTGGACATCCCACCCGGTGATTTAAAGTCAATAAAGAGAATGAGGGCAACCATTAAAGCAGTCTGAGGGGGGAGCAAAAGGAAAGGCTGGTTCCAGGGTCAGAGCACGGGGTGGGGGGACATAAAGGAAAACCCCCAGGGCTGAGGTGACAGCTGGGGATGCTCCTGCAACCTCCAAACCCGCCTGTTTGTCCTTCATGGTGCAGCTGGAGAGAGTCTCAGCCCCATGGATAAAATAGGGATGTAATTCATCAAGTTTTTGCCCGTGAATGTGTGCCCTGTTTGTCCTTCATCAGCCCTTTTCCTCTCCTCCTTCAGCTTCCCAAATACGACGTACAAATATTATGCCTTCTAATAACATTAATAATTTCATAATATTAATGATTTCACCATATTTTAATAATGCCCCGTTCAATCATAACGTACTTTTACTCCAAAAGAAACTGTGAGTCCTGCAAGCTACAGAACAGGCCAAAAAAACACCAGAGAAAGCCAAGTGTGCTGGGCTTTGTTTGGGGTTTTTTTTTTTATAAAAAAAAAGAAAAAATATTTTAGAAATAATAAAAGAAATAATATTTTAGAAAAAAAAATATCTTCAACAGGAAAATTCTTACAGATAGGGGACACAATACAATCAGCACTGGACCTGTGGTTGTTTCCACAGTTGCATATTTTTAGACTCAGCAGCTCGAATTGGGGGAAAAGTTGCATTTTGAATGGAAATTCTCTGAAGCTGCAAAGTTCATTCTCTAGTTCAGCACAGCTTGGACTCAACTTGCACAGCAGGTTGACAGGCACAAAAATGCCTTCAGAAGCTGAAATTCCAACGAGCTGAAGATGGTTCTGTCCTGGCCCACATTTAATCCCATCACAGCAAAGAAATGGCTCTCCCAAAACAAGGCCCTGCCCTGCTGCAGTTGTTTCCATTGCTGAAAAAAAAAAAAGGAAAGAATCCAAAGGGAATTCTCAAAGGCCAGATAAAAGTGGGAAAGGCCAGATAAAAAGTGGGAAAGGCCTGGTTTCTTGGAAGGTGGAAAAACCACCCCCAGCCTCCCTGCTCGGGCTGAATTCAGGCTCCAAATTATTCAGGCTCTTGGAGCACCAGTGAAAAGTCCTGAGCAAACAGACCTGTCCCTCTCCCAGGATGGAGCAGGAGTGGGAACGCCTGGAAAACTCCCTCTCTCCGATTGCACAAGTGTGATGGATGCACTGCCTGAGTTAAATTTACAGGAACGAGAGAGAATGGAAGGGAAAACAAACAGAAACCAGGAGGAGGAATTAATGATGCCTCTAATGAAGAGAAATCAAAACTCATTTGCCGTTTTGGGAGGAGAAGGCAACTTCCACAACACCATCACAGCACGAGCCCAACAACAGCAAATCGATGTCTTTGCCTGTCAGAGCCAGCGTGGTAAATTGTTATTTTCCGTGATTTAATTTTCCCTTTTAAAAGCAAGTGCTTCATCCTGCTCAGCTCCGAGGAGAGAACCCCCATTATTTAATTTAAACCAGCTTAAAAAACATCAGCCCAACGAGCTCGAGCACGGAACGCAGGGTTGTGATGGAGGTGCTCGAGCTCCCTACGAGGAGCAACATTTCTTTTTTTACCAGGAGGGGGGAAAAACGAGGCACAAGGGCCCGATTAAAATGAAGTCAGTGTTCAAATAAGCACGATGGAACGATGTCTGTGATCTGCAGAAACGCAGGGAACAGCTGGGACGCTGCTTTTGTTTCACCTCCTCCTGGAAGAAGGGGGGGAAATTTCGGCAGCACGTTCCCCCAAAGGGGCATTTCCAGGGTCACCTTTGGAATGGCTTGCATGTTTGAATGAATTGGTTAAATGTTAATTGCTGATTGATTAATCCTGGGTGGTGATTCAGGTCTCTTAGCACAGAGCTGAAATCTTGTTATACAATGGATTAAAGCAACAGGGTGGGTATTTTTAAACATGACCCCCGACATCTGTGGTATTTCTGGCAGGTTAATTGGGAGCCAATTAACATGGGGAGAGTTAATTACTGAACCTGTTGGGTTTTCTTGCAGGAAAATTCAGCTGCATGAAGACAAACCCTCACAAACTGATCAAAAATACCATCGATTTTGTGAGGTGTCGGCACAAATCTCAATAATTATGTGCCTTAAATAGAACTTGAAGCACCCAAATCTTCTGATCCTCCTGCCCCAGCATGTCCTGAGAGCAGGATCTGGGTGCCTTTTGCTGAATAACACCTTTAAAACAAGGGTTTTTAAAGCAGCACCGGCGAATTATTTCGTGACTCAACATACCTGGCAACTTCCTCCAGGGTTTTGTATTTATGAGGGGGGTTTTATTGCCCCTTATTCCTCCTTCCCAACAAAATAATGATGGTTATTAGGCTTTCTGCTCACCTGTTCCCTTCCTACTCCACGTCTCTATGGCCAAGTGGAGAGTCTGCCTGGAGATTTCAATTAGCTCTGAATGAAATGTTGCTCATTAATAAGACCGGTAAAACATCCGCCAATTAGCTCGGGGTGAGGAGGGAACCGAGAGGAACAGGAATGTGCCTTATTTTTAGGCTGAATGCCTCATGTTTATGGAGACTTCTCTAATTTAAATGTGAGGAGGAAAAATCCCAGGGCAACTGGAGCTTTTGGGGAAGTTTTGGTGTCTAAAATAGAGGGAACACCGAGCATTTGACGCGTTTTCTGGTGAAAACAGAGTGGCTTTGTAAAAACAGCAGAAAACAGGAGGTTTGTGTTATGAATTGTTAAGAAAAAGGTGGGAGGAATCCCAGTTATGGACTTCTGGGAGTAAATGCTGAGCAAATTAACGGGGTGTAGGGAGGGAGGGAGGCACTGGGTCAGCAATGGGTAAACATCTCCCTCTTCCATGAGACAGAATAAGAGGTTTGAAACAGAAAAAACTCCAAAAAAAAAACCCCAATTTTTAGGTAGAAAAGCCTGTGGGTGGGCAGATGGCAGGAATTCCCTGGGTTTGGGAGCAGTCACGTCCAGCCTGAGGCAAAGCCCGGATGGTTTTCCCCCAGGCTTGCCCAATCTGGGATATTTTAACCCAGTTCTGCACCGGTGGAGGATTAAACTGCACGGGGAGAGGGCCTGGAAACGTCAGGAAAAGCTGCAAAGCAGGAACATTCCACGGCAGTGGAAGAGCCAGGAGAGGGAGCCCAGACACCACTGACTGCAGCCACCCTTTAAATGACGTTTCATCTCCTGAAGATGCCTAATTTTCCACCAAAAAAAACCCCAAAAGGGACAACTTTCAATGTCTATTTCTATTTAGAATTATATTTGATTTACATTTTGCCTAGATTTATATTATTTGCATTTATATTTACGTTTATGTTTATGTTAAAACATAAGGAAATGTTTTGGGTGTTTCCACAGGCCTTTCCAAATAAATCAGACCTTTCTCAGTCTGATTTCTCCAATCAGACTTGCACTAGGTGTGCATTTTTAATTGGGGATTTTTCTGAAGTTCCACGGTTTCCTGGCTGTTTATTTGTTGCCCTGAGTCATTTAATAAAGGTTGCAGTGCTCAGTTTGGCTTCTCTTGTTGCTTCTCCTTAGGAAAGATGCGTGACCTCTGCCTGATGCAGGAGAACAAAGTGCAGTTGGCAGCAATTAATGTCCAAGTGGGAGCAGAAAATGTTCATTATTGTGAATTTTGTTAAAAAAGAACACTTTCTCCTCCATCTGCCTTAAATCCTCTGTGTGCTCTCAGGTTGTGTTTTTGACCCCGTTTGTGGTTGTGCTTGTCCTTCCTGATGTCTCCCAAAGCCAAGACAGGTAAAACGAGGCCAAATGTCCCCACCATGCCCATTCATCCCCCATTTTCATTCCCACACTAAAGAAAGCCCAGCCTATTTCCTGCCCAGAAATATTCAGGAACATTTCTGCTGCTTCTCAGCGGGGCTGAGAATGAACTGAGTGGCTTTGCTCCACCACAAGAATGGGATCTGGTTACAGCCCTGGCTCCTGTTTACTTTAGCAAGCAAATCCCAGAGACACTCGAATCCTTCAGTGCTCCCATCAACATCTGTCATGTCAGAGCGAGAAATGAATGTACAGACTGTTAAATTGGGTAAATATATATATATATATATATATATAGTGCACACCATGTGCTGTTCCAGCAGGTTGAGAGCCATATGACTGATGGATAACACAGCTCCTTTCCTGCACTGTGGAGAGTAAATAAAGGTTTGAAAGAGAAGTGCTTCTATTTTTAATCCCCTAATGTGAAGCCACCCCAGTCTTGGCTAAAATGTGCTGTCTGAATGTACCTCAACCGGCTTTGTGGGAACCACTTACACTTTGTGTTTGTCTGTGACTTCCAAACACTCCAAGTCTACTCCACACCCAAATATTTGCCAGAAGTGCAGCTCAGATGAATAGGGCTCCGATGATCATCAGGAGGAAACAGCTCTAAATTCAATTATTTCTATCCCTGCAGCTCCCCTCTCACTACATAACGTTCTAAAGGAATTAACAAATTGTTAATTGGAAGGGGGGTTTAAAAACACCCAGCGGTTAAGAAAAGAACCCAGGACAAAATCAGCAGAAAATGGGATGTGAAGAGGGAAATACAAGGAAATAAGGAAACATAACACAGACCAATCTTTGCCTTTTAAACAGCTTTAACTGCACTACCCATTCAGCCCTGCGAGAAACACCACCTAGCTATTTGTTTCCCTTTTCACAACAAAACAGTGGGGCAATTTGAGAATGAGAAATGAGAAATTCGGCAGGAGCTCCTGTCATTCTGGCAGACTTTCTGCATGCACCACACACAGCTTTTCCCCCTCAGAACCTCCTGCTGCAAACTCTGCTTCTTGATCCAAGGGGGGAAAAAGAGTTTTCTGTTGGTTTTATTAATGTTTCTGTCTCGTCTCTTCTTCTCCTCCTGGCACATTTTTTTTTTCCCCCCCCAGTAAATCGAACTATTCACTTCTGCGTGGGTTTAGCCAGGCATGAAGTGGTAACAGCGGTGCTGGGGTGCACTTTTCAAGCTTAATTAATGGGCATAATAGGCTTCAAAATTCTTGACAGGGCTTTTTTTCGTGCTATAAATATTATTTTCTTGCTCAGGCTGGAGATGAACCCCTTGGGGAAGTTTATATGGGATTGCCCATTAATAGTAAAGTTGTGGTAAATGTGAGTTTTAGCAGATAATGGTGGCATGAAGGTGGAACACGAGACAGCTGAGCAGTGATTTTGGAGCCTGAGGAACTTCCACTTCAGAGTAGAATACCCTCTGTGTTCCAGCTCAGCCAGCTTTCAGTGGAAGGTGGATCCCTGCTTTATTCAGGATCACAAACTAAACTTACCATGTTGGAGACACAGGAATAAAAATCACTAAATAACAGGTGTGGTCACCCTCAACCTCCTCCTAAAATCCTGGCCCTGGAGTCTGTTTTGTTCAAGTTTAAATTAGTTATGAGAAAACCCCACTTAGCATTTTACCAATAACCTAAAGCTGTGAAGTGAGTTATTTACACATGAATTAAATGGCTGTCAGAAGTCCAGGGTCACAAAATTATGCAGACATTTCATTCCTATCGAGGTGTTTAACTCCTAAAATCAGAGTCTGCATCTTCAAGGGCTTAGAATTAGAGAATGGTTTGGGTTGGAAGGGATGTTAAAGATCATCCTCTTCCACCTTCCACTAGACCAGGTTGTTCCAACCACCCAGCCAAACTTAGAGATTTGGGCTTATCTTCCTCGGTCTCGATTAATCCTCACCTAAAAAAAATGAGGTGGCTTGGCTGCAATCCCTAAAATACGGAATGGGAGTGACAAGAACACGGTTGGATGAACACAAAACATCCCCGTGGGCATTGACAAAACAGAACACGAGGCTGAAACCACCTGAAACGAGAGCAAGGTGAGGATTCCCAGCTCAGCTGCACCCTTAGAGCCACAGAAAGGCGTTTAAAAATTACTAGATATCGTACAAACACACCAAAACCACCGTGTTTTGAGGAATAGCTCGGAAAATAAGAGGCCATCTGGTGGCAGAGCTCCCCGGGGTTTTAAAAATAGCACTGCCTGGGCTGCAGGCACAGCTCCTCCTGCATTCACATGCTGATTAACCATCTGATTTGTCAGGCGTTTAACTCTGACAGCTGCTTTGCAGCAATCTAAGTGTGGGCATTAAGCTCTCGTAAAAACACTCGTGGCCATTATCGGGCAGCACACACCGTGTGTGCCAAGCAGGGGGAAAAAAAATAAAAAATAAATAAAATAAAATTACCAGAACTGCATTGTTATTGTCTCCAAGCAAAAAGTATTATTAGCAGCGCTGGAACATCTCCAGTTCTCCATCCAATCACACTCGGTTCCCACTGCTAATGGGATCTTGCTGGTTTTAGGGTCCAGGAGCAAGATTTCTCACAGGTGGGAATGCTCAGAGAACGGCCTTGCACTCACATGGAAATGCCAGGTATCAAATCCTTCCCATCCCAGCAGCATTTGCCAGGAACTCTCCATCGCTCCTGCGTATGAATAAACAGAATAATTTGTAAATATTCTGCATTGGCCAAGGAAGTCTCGATGTTTTCCTCTTCGGTCTGCTTTTTGGGGGAACTATCAGCAAGGTTTAATCAATTCATCATCATCCTTTAGCCCAGAGGGTACCAGTGTGGATGTCCTGAGGCAGGAGGAACACAGACCCTTCTGCAGCAGAAGAATCAGCCTCTGAAAGCCCTTTCAGTCCAAGACAGCAAGGTCAGAAGGGGGTTTATTGCCAACTGTCACGCAACAGAGGTCAAAAATTAATGCTGGGGATAATTAACACCATCACTTACACTGCAGTCACCAGTAATTAGTTGGTGGTGGTGGCTCAGACCACCTTCCATTGCTCAAGCTTTTCACTGCCTGCAGCTGCCACCAACTGCTCCTCTGTGTTGCAGGCAGATAATAAACTTCTCTGGTTTCTTAACCCCTTGGGTTTTTTGCTTCCCTCCCCTGAGTGGGGGAGGAATTTTGTCTTGGCATGGCCTAGCAGTGAACAAGTCAAAATATTGAATGAATATTGCGCTGAAATCAGTTAAAATAGCAGTGAGGGGCACAGTGGGCAGCAGGTGATGCTGAGCTAAAGGGAATTCCAGGAGCATTTTGAAGGTGCCAGTCTTGGGTGTGCTGGACTCTCTCCTTTTTCCCTTGATTTAATCACACAGCAGAAAATCACATGTCAATCAATCAGGAACTAATGTGGTTGGCACTTCCCCGCTAGTGCAGTCCCAATGCACTGGGAGAGTGATAAAACATGGTTAATAAACTATAATTCAGAGATGAGCACAAGTGTTATTCAAAGGACAAAAATTCCCCTCTCTTCTGGTTATTTATGAAGAGCCAAACTTGCAGGGCTGTGTTTCAATCACCCCTCAGTGCCAAGGAGAGGGGAAATAAATGGGGCTTTATCCGAGCAGTGCAGAGGAACAGCATCAGCTGTAATAATTTCCTTTCCACCTGTGTGTGATTCACAGTCCCACTGACCAACACTTTGCAAAAAAAGGAACCCAAAACTTCCTTAGAACCAAAAGGAAATAAAAAAACTTTTGGTAGGCCCCTCCTGCATGAAGGGTTCTCTCCATCCCTCATCTCTCTATAGACTTTTGATTTAATAGAGCAACTGCAGCCAAATATTGATGATGCTTTTGCAATGCTAATTGCACAGACTGCTCCTCTGTGGCCCTGGGGGGAGGCTGCCAGAATATCATTGTTGTTAATTAATCAGGTTCTATTTTGAGCCAACTGCTGCTCCCCCTGAAATCAGTTGAATCCCTTTCAGTGAGTGCAGGTTTTTTTTACTGCTAAACCCTGTGTTTCTTCTGTTTCATTAAGCAAGGTTGCCTTTCCAGCAATTCCAAGGGTTTCTGATTTATTTTAGCCATGAGCTCAGCCTCAAGTCTGAGCTAAGCTCACTAAGCCAGGACCAGGTGACTTTGGTGTTTCAGGTCTAAGGGGTTTCCATAAAGCCATAAAGGAGTTTTATTTCCCCCACTTTGAGCTTGACAAGGAGAGATAACGAGAAGAATAGGCAGTACTCAGTAAAAGAGTTTCTTATTTAAAATTATTTCTATTTTTTAGTATTTCATTTATCCCTTTTTAAATATAAATGTGTAAGTTTGGAAGAATTTGGATAGATTGAATTAATTCAAAAACTTTCAGGGGGAATTGGGATAAATCTAATTTATCCCCCCCCCCCCCCAAAAAAAAAATCCAAAGAACTTGAATTCTCCAAACTCTCTCCTGAATTTGGACAGACTTTGAGGCCTTGGAGCTGTTCCTGACTCAAACGCTCACCGTGTCGCTGCTGAAGGGTTTTATTTAGGACTCGTGAATCCCACACTGTTCCTCATGGGCAGCCTCAAAACTCTGCCAACAGCTCTTCTTCACACATTCCAGGCAGTACAAACAGAGAGAGAGATGAGGAAATTGTGGGTTTATTTATCCTGACCTCCCCCCTCTTGGTTTAGGACAGAGTTTTAAGAGGATCCGAGAAAATATGGGACACCAGGAACAAAGGGAACCTGAAAATCTTTGCCACAGAAGGAAAAGAAATGTTCACCCAGGGTCCTGCAGCCCTCGAGGTGCTTTGCACCCATCAGGCTGAGCTCTTCAGAAATAAATGTCCTTTCATATTTACAAAGCACCTCTGATCCAGGGAACAGAAAGTGCAAGGAATTACTATTAAATTTTATATTGCCATGCCAAGGCACTCTGAGAGGGTAGCAAATCATTTTCACATTTCAGTAATTTACTGAAGAAGTTGATTCTTGAGGATTTTACTGTCAGACAGTCAGCAGGACTCAGAATTAATCTACAGTTCCCTTGATTCCCAAACAGCCACGGGAAGGGGGTGTTAAATGTACTTTTCCTCTTGTTTTATGGTAAATAAAGCAGCTCACGCCACTTTGGTCTGGCTGAGAAAATTCTAGAAAGCCAACAAGGCAGGGTCTGACTGCTGTATCAGAAAAGTGAGCACGAAATCGTTAAAAAATAATAATAATAAAAGAAAAGAAAATTAAAAAAAAAAACTACGAGCACCAAAATAGAAGCAGTGAAGTTTGCCCATGGTCTCTTGGCTCCAGCCAGCGTCCTGCGATGCCAAGGACTTGTCATCAGGAGCAGCAGCAGGACATGGGAAGAGCACGTTGCCCCCCCCCTGCTCCTGCTGCTGCCCAGGCTCCCACTGGCCGTGTCACCAGCTCCTCCTGGGAATTTCTGGGGATCACAAACGCCTCCCTGCTGCTGACACGGAGTGCAGGCGAGTCAAATCCAATACCTGCTGGTGAGAGAAAAGAGGAGATTTCCTCCACAGCCGACCGTGATTGATTGAAAAAGAGATTAGTAAATATTTTGGGTTCTTTGGCCCTTGGTGGAATCACGGGGACCAGGGCCTGAATCTGCTGGGTGGTTTGTTTTCCTTGTTCCCTTTCTGCTTTGATTTCCATGAGAATGTTTGCACAACCCCCCCGGGCTGGAGCGGACTCTGACACCAAAGTTTATTTTTTCTGGTTTCATCGCCGGTGCCGCTTCTACAACTGCCTCGTGGTCCAAACCCCACTGCAGGCAGTGAATCAGCGAACTGCCACGGCTGCAGCTGCAGCAGAAGGGCCAGCAGGGCTCACCCTGGAGCACCTCCCGTGCCAGAGGGAAAAGTTCTCCCTCCAGTCGGGAACGTTTCGGGTCAGACCCAAAAAGAGCTGATCAGGCCTTCCCCAGCAAGGGGCTGGAGGTGGCCAGAGGAGGAACCCACTGCCTTCTTTTTCCACCTGCTCAAACCTTCTCAGTGTGTCCAAGCAGCTTTCTGGCACAACCCTTCAGGACACTGAACACTGGAGAGGGACTGGAAGCACCAAAGAACCACAAAAAGGGCATTTCCATCCACTCAAACCTCTTCCTCCTGAAAGGACGTGGAGGTACCAGCAATCCCTCCTCAGTGGCTCCTTCTGCTCCAGCCTTTCATCTCCTACAACCCCCATGGATCTCCTTCATTCCAAGCTCCTCTACTCAGGAGGGAAACCCAAGGGAGGGGGACCTGGAGCACAGTTTGCCACTCAGACCCACCAATGGGATGTAGATTTGGAAACAGGAGAGGCTGAAAGAGCCCCTGGGGTGATCTTTTGTGATGCCTTGAAGCCCCTTTTGCCATAAACACGCGACTCTGCCAGTGCTATTGGAGGAGATTCCTGCCAGCTCTCCCTCGCTGCCTCTAAAATTGGATTTATTTTCTTTTTTTTCAGGGAATTGCTTCCATTTTTTTACTTTTCCAACTAGAATGGTTCCTCAACATTGTCTAATTTAAGTCTGCAGATGAACAATTTCACTTCCAAGTTCAGTTTTCCTCCATTTAAGCCCCAGCTCTTAAATGCTGTCAAAAATCTCTTCGCCTCATGCCAAAGTGCAGAGGTAGAACTGAGATAACCAACTAATTTTTAATCCTTTAATGGATTTTTTTTTCAAGCCTATTTACTCATCTAGCTGGCAATTGGTCCTAAATAACAAGAAAAATCTCCCTGCCAGTTTTCTGGGTGATTTTTCAGTGCATTTTCCACGCCCTGCAGCTCCCAGAGATCATCAGGAATAAACCACGAATTAATTGGTTCTATTACTGTTCTCAAAAATGGACTTCCTGCATCTCTCTGGAATGGGACAAGCTGTAGGAAGCCTCAGAGAAGGCAATTAAAGCATCTTCACATGTTTACATTGAGACTTGCCAAATAATTTGTAGAAAGGGAGAAACTTTGTGCCCTGGGAGGGATGGAAGGGTTTAATTGCATATTCTTAGAGAGCTGTGTGGAAACACAGAGAGAAGTGGTTGAGGGGGTTAAATCAGTGCTTTTTCCCACATTTACAAATAAAACATAGAAACATTATTAAGAAAATATAGAGAAAAAAGAAAAAGAAGGTGCAGCTCCTACCATTGCAAACAATCAGGGGTTGGAATAATAGAATATAACTCTAATAATATAATAATACAATAAAGATAATGGGAATTTCTGCATCGAGGTCTCTGTTCTCCTTGTCCAATTCAGGTTTCAGCATCAGCAGAGCAAGGAGGACTTCCCACATCTTGCTAAAATATTGGAAGCAGAGGCAGTGCCCCTCAAAGAATGGGATATTGGGAATCTCTGTTGGCCTTCAGTGCAAACCCTGCTTCTTTCAGCCCTTCCACTGCAGGATCAAGGCACTCCTATTTTTAAGTTACATTGAAAGGCCACGTTTAGATCAATCTTTCCCAGTAAATTAAACCAAACTCTTCATTTACGTCGGATGTGAATGAGTTTGCCCTCAGCTTGCCATTAAGTAAATTACCAATAAAAGAAGAGGGGGGTTTTACACTTAAAATTGAAAATAACCACTAAAATAGAATCAGTTAGAGTTGCCTCACTGATGTGCTTTCCCTTCCAAAGAGAAGGCTCCACACACACACACCAAGGGAGGACAATTATTCAAGTGCAACCAAAGAAGAACCCAAAAGTTCATCTGTGTAGCAATGAAATGGAGGAGAATATCATTATATTTTTTTCAGGGACAAGGAAAAAAACTTTCCTTAAAGAAAAGAGTTCTCTTCCCCCGAGAGAACACCTCCAGGATGACACCAACCCCCAGGCTCTGACACCCAGGGAGGGGACACAACCCTGGCTGATCAACTCTGGGGGACCCAGGTTGGACTGGGTGACCCCCAGTGCTCCTTCCAACCTCACTCATTCCAGGATAATCTTGGTAAAACATCTCCCAGGTGTGTCTTCAGTTTGAATGGGACTGGGGGAATTGCATCTTCTGCTGTCCCAGACAATATTGGTGGGAATGTTTGGAAAGCACGATAAAAAAAAAAACCCACGGGTTGGTTTCCTGCAGTATCTCGAGTTTTCCTGCTGAGGAATCGGAACCAGATTGAATTCCAGCCATTAACAAATTCTATACCCTTTTATCTGATGCTTCAGGCAAGACCAAGACACCCAAGTAATTATCTGGAAGAAGATGAGGCCAACAAAGAAGGAGCAGCCTCGATGCTGCAAACCCAGCTCAGCAGAGTGAGCAAAACCAGACAAGATCCAATCTTTCCCAACCATCTCCCTGCTGCTGGAATCCCTTTTAGCTGGCCCAGTAAACAGGGAGGGGGGGAGTGGAGCCTTTCCCGCCTCGGATAATGGACACAAATCTCCAAACATCATTTCACGGTGGCTGAGCAGCCAGCTCTCATAAAGACACTGCCAGCTGAGAATCCAAATGGGCAGAGAAACAAGGGAGAAATCTGAGCAGCTTGTGCTTCTCTGCTTGCTGCTCCTGCAGGAATTTGGGAGCAGCCCAGGGATGAAGGGGCAGGTTTGTGTTTCAGAAACATCCTGGCCCCGGCTGCAGCCATCCTGCAGACAGGGAATGCGCTTAAAGTTCACCTGAAGGTGGAAATAAATAAACAAACAGTAAATTCTGGCTTCTGCATCCCTTGCCCTCTTGCCCTGTAACGACGTTTTCCCCACAGATAGGAGAATTAGACACCGAAATCCTGTTCAACAGCAAACTCTGAGTCAGCTGTTGGCCTCTTACCACTGCCCAGGAAGGCATTTAAATCAGCTTTAAACCTGGTGGGTTTGAAACCACCTTGTCTTAGCCCTGCTGGTCCCACTCCTGCATTCTCTCTGCACCACTGGTGGCTGCAATTACTTCTCCCTGACTTCCAAATGGAGGTTATTTTAGAGAAACCCACAACCAAACTCCCCCTGTGCAGCTCGATGTTCCTTGCTGACAGAGGTTGAAGAAAGGGTTAAACCAGCTGGACTTTATCAGATCACTGGCAATAGACTCATTTTTTTCCTGGTTCTTACACTTAAAAAAAAAACAAAAAAACAAAAAAACAAATACCTTGCTTTGTCATCTCTGATCGTCACTGCTGCCTTACCACTAAATGCCATCTCTGATCATCACTCCACAAAGTGCTGCCTTCTGCCTTTTTGTTGAATCTTGAAAGGTGATGGTTTGGTATTTTTTTCCCCTTTCCACACAAAATTCCTGGAGCAGTGCTCCCCTCCTCTGCAGCTGACTCATCTGCAGTGCCATTTATTCCTGATATCAGCTCTCTCTCCCCATGTATTTGGAGGGGTTTCTGGTAAAAAAAAAAAAAAAAACAGCCAAAGCTTTATCAGAGCAGATTTTGTAGTGGACAGGTCATTTGCTGTTCCAAACAACCTCAGCTTTCTAAGGCAGAGAGAATTCCAATTACCACAAGAGCAGAGCAGGAAATCTGCAGCCTCTTAAGAAAAACCAGGAAGATTTACAGGTGCTATTCAGAACGCTTAGATTAAACAGAATCATTTTAGCCCCTGAGATTCTGTTTTAACTGAGTGTATAATATGTAAAGTAGCATCTGAGAGTGTGTGTGTCTGGCATTTAACACACAATTTTCCACTTCCTCCACCAGGTTACTGCTCCTCATTTCCTTCCCTTCTTTATATTATGGGGCTTTAGTGTTCATGATGATGATAAAATATCCAACCCAGGAGGCTGCCAAGTGAAATTTTAATCAAAGGCCTTTAGTCTGGCTTGGTTAAGTGATCAATATCTATTGATGGAAGGAGCTTGGAAGACAAATGCTTCTCTTTGCTTAAATAAAAAAAAAGGAAGAAAGGTTGGATGAAAGCACCACAGAGCCATTTAAAGACCTACTATTAATTAGGAGCTGAATATGAAGAGACTGTTGATTCCTGACACTCAGGGAAGGCAAAAGCTACAGGAATTACCATGATGTGCACAAGAGAACTCGTTCTCTGCCTCAGGGCTGCGTTTTTTTACTTCACTGCAAGGTGGGCTGATACCAGTTCAAGTCCCTTTGTGAGTCAAGCCAGAGCTGATCAGTTAAAGCCTTTCAGAGCATGTAAGGAATCAGGACCAGAGAAAGCAGTGGGTGTTGTTCTCTTCTGTGCTCCTCCAAGGCCACTCTGTCTTCAGGTGGATCAGGGCAGGTCCAACAACAAGATTCCTCCAGGTTTCAAACATGCACAGTTTCTCCTCCCTCTGATTTCTGGTGTCACATGCCCACTTTTACACACATTACACACACAGTTAAACATTTTCCCTCTATTTCCAGGCGTTTTTACCCTTTCTTCATCAAAACAAATAACTCCTTCCTCTCCTCCTCTTAAAAATACAGACAATTCGTGCTAGCACAGCCATGGGTTTGTTATTTTGAGAGCTCAGGCTTCGTGCAGGTGATTAAATGGTCATTTCCCCAAGCTGGAGCTCAGGTGGGGAGGTTTTACTTTCCCTGGGATAACTGGCTGTGCACTGGGATCTGCATCACATGGAACATCACCATTCACAAAAATACAGCTCCCTGGTTAGCACGTGGAGCACATCAGAGGGAAAATATCAAGTCAGTCCCAGAAAGATTGAAAGAGCTGAGCCCTGACCCAGCCAGACCTTCCCTGGAGAGCTCAGGGGAATCCACTCAGGTTTTTTAAGCTTGTTGCTGGACCCAAGTCCAGAAGCACAAGCCTTTTATCTCGAATATTTGGGGGCATGACATGGACTGAGTCTCAGGCTGATCCACCAGCCAAGTTATTTTGCAGAGAAAACAGAAGCCCAATCTTGTTGAGGCTGCATTTGTGTGCTTTGCCAACCAATTATCTCGAGGCAGAAAGCTCAGATATAACGTTCCTACTACCCAAATTCACTGCAGGCAGAAAAGCTTTAGGTTTTCCCAGCTCTTTCCCCTTACCAGCAGCTTCTTAAAACATAAATTTAAACAGGAGGAACAAGCAGAAATCCACTGAAACTTTAGTTATTTGTTGTGTATTGCTGCTTCCTTTGCTCTCCAGCCCCACCTTCTCCCCCCAGGATTTTTCGAGGCTGTCCAGATTTCTGCATTTGCTCCCAGAACATCCTCCCAGAGAGTTTGGATTCACCCAGGGTTAAACCACAGGCTTTTCAAAACTCCCCTGGTTGCCAGCTGAAGGGACCTGGCTGACCCTGTGCCCTTTTCACATTAATAAAAACTGGACCCCTCACTGCTCCATCCAAGGGGAGAGTCCTGGGGGTGGCTTCGAGGCATCAATCACAGCCAGCAGGAATTTCCCTGGTCCCTGAGTTCTCCCTTTCCCTGGGGGGTGCTCCTGGCCAAACTCAGCTCAGGCAGGAGGTCCTGATAAGCATCTCCAGCACCACGTGCTTTCCTGAGCTTGGAATCCTGGGCACATTCCCAGGCTGAGGAGCCGATGTGGGGGATGCAGAACAGAAAGTTGGGATGATCACAAACCTCTGGTTCTCTGCTAAACCGGGGCTGATTACCAGACACACCCGGGAGCATCTGTAAAGCAGCGGTAAATTCACGGAAATGGAGAAAGGACACATTGCTTTCCCTCCCTGATCTGCCTCGTGGACGTGGTTCAATCTGCTTCCCGCAGTGGAACCTGCATTCCAAACCCAGAGGAATGGGAGGTAAATGGATGGATTCAGGCCCTGCTTGACTGCAGAGCGTGAAGAATTTTGCTGAACTGCCTGCTTAGACTGTTTTCCACCCGAGGAGATGTTTGCTGTAATACCCAAACAGCGTTTCAAAGCAGGCAGGGAGCGTTCCTGCAGATGAAATGCAATCACCTCCCAGGGCACTGAACTCCTGCCTCTTGCTTTACAAAATCACCAAAACAGAGATTAAACCGAAGGGAATAATGGCTGCAAGCAGAGCTGGGAGATGGTGCTGCTGTTTCTCCATCTGGGGTTTGGGTTTTTGTGGGTTTTCTTTTGCCAGCAAAACAAGCAGCTGTGATGATTCTGAGGATGGAGCCACCGGGATTGCTCTTTGGGGGAAAGGGATTGATTTTCCTCAGGGGGCAATTCCACAGAAACTACCCCCTTCCAGAACCTGAAGGGGCTCCAGGAGAGCTGGAGAGGGACTGGGGACAAGGGATGGAGGGACAGGACACAGGGAATGGTGTCTCTCCTTTCCAACCCAAACCATTCTCTGACTCATTCCATGATTCATCCTTTTCTTCCATATACCCTTTTTTTTTTTTTCTTTTTTTTTTTTTTTAAATCTGGATCTCAAACAAATGTCATGTTTGTGAAATATGTCCCAGCATATGGGGAGAAATAAATACAAGAACAGACCCAAGGAGGGTTTTTTTTTGTTTCATATTGAGGAGTCTCTAATATTGCCAAGTTGGGGCTGCCCCCAGTGTTTTTTGGTGGCAGGTGTTATTTTCCTGTGAGGCACCAGAGAGCTGATTGCTGGGGCAGATTTTTGCTCTTTGAAAATGTAAGTTAAAATTAAGGCTGTTGCAATATCAGTCCCCTGTATCTTTAACCCCTCAAGTCGGACCTCTGCTTCTAAATCAGATTTTATCCCATTTGCTCTGCCATTTCTGCAAAGGAGAACAATGAATCAAGAGTATTTGAGTAAAAAATTGGGAGTAGTGAACGTGCAGTCAGGATGAGATGATGGTCACTCCTGTCCTGGTGCTGGAGCACCGGTGGAAAACCACAGATCAAAGAACAGCACACGCTTTTCTGGCCTATAGGAACTGATTTCTGTGTCCACAGCACACTTGGAAAATTAAAATAATTGAAGCAATGACAGAGCAGATGTGCCCCCAGCACCCTGCATTCCAGAGGCCTCAAATAACCACGGTTTGCTCTGCATTTTGAAATTCCATTCTATTGATCTTGCTGGCAATATTTTTATTTTAATGTGTCAAACCTGGAAATCTCCCTAGAAAACAGCCCTTCCAACACAAATGTTTGGATCTGGGCTGTATTTTAACCTCCCAGCTCGGTGCAGAAGGTTCTTCCCAGATAACCAGACTGCTCTGCCCTTAAGAGCTCAACACTACAGAGATTTTGGGTGCCAGGAAACCTTTACACAGCATGAAAATATGAACCCACTGTTTGCTCAGTGAGAGAAGGCAAAAAACCAGCTTGGGAACTGGTTGAACACTGAGCTGAAGTGAAAGCTGTTGGTTGAAAACATCCATTTAGCTCACCAAAAAATAGGTGTTCCAGCACAAGTGCTTTGGTTAGCCTGGTGTAGAAGCAAAAGGAGGATGTTTCCCAGTCTGTGGCTGGATTTCTTCCTGCCACAGAAATGGGAAAATAATACTTAAATAAATAAATGTTTGAGTTTTGAGGCTCCAAGAAAGGAAGCTTTGAATTGTCCCTCCCTGGTGACCAAGGTAAACCAGGGAAGCTGCTGCAACTCAGCAGGTATGAAGACACTTGATGCTTTGCTCCTCTTTCCAAGAGGCATCAGGAGCACCTAAATCAAAGTCCAGCCCCGTGTAAACATCAAACAGCCACACATCAGGCTCAGGAAGAGCCCGAAAAACCTCTCCACAAATCACTTTGCCACGTGCCCAAAGCAGTTCCACACCCTGCACCCAAACTTGGAGACCACTCTATTAAAAAAAAAAAAAAAAAAGGTATCTAAAAACCACCACGTGCCACGGGGGGGAGGGTAAAAGATGCCAAAGGAATTTCTGACATCTCATGGCTCTGGAATCAGGAGGCATTTATTGAACAATAACAACCGTGTGGCACCAAGAGACTGTTTTCAGCAACGATAAATTTTGACAGGCAACATAAATGCCAGCTGAAAAAGCTGGAACAGAACCCAAAAGAGAGGTCCTGAGGGTGACTCTCCACTGCCAGGCATCTGAAGGGGACGAAGAGCAGCAGTGGGAGCAGCAGAGCTCCTTCCACCCCCTGGGTGTGACACCAGGAGGGACAAAAGAAATCAGGAGTTGAACCTGAACGCCACTGCCCGGCCACCAAAGACAGGAACCCAGATCCTTTTAATTAGTATGTAAGGGAATCATCCTCACAGGGAAGAATTCCTTCCCAATATCCCCTCTCTCCCAGCCCTCTGGCAGTGGGAAGCCATTCCCTGTGTCCTGTCCCTCCATCCCTTGTCCCCAGTCCCTCTCCAGCTCTCCTGGACCATCTTTAGGCCCTGAAAGGAGCTCCAAGGTCTCCCTGGATCCTTCCCTTCTCCAGGTGAACCCCCCCCCCCCAGCTCTCCCAGAGGAGCTCTAACCCTTTGGAACATCCTTGTGATCTCTTCTGGGCTGGTTCCAGCAGCTCCACATCCTCCTGGTGGAATCCCAGAGCTGCAGGTGGGGTCTCACCTGAGCAGAGCAGAGAGGGAGAAACCCCTGCCCTAAAAAAACCTGTTGCATTCCAAAAGAGTTTTGCTTTGCAAATCTCATCACCATTCTCAGCTGCTGGCTGTTTAAGTGGAGTTTCTTTTAAAAATGCCAGGCGGTTTGGGAGGGTTTGTTTGGGTTTTCTGGGGCTCTTTGTTGTCTCTTTGTTTTTCATGAGACGCTAATTTGTGGTAATTGTGTTATGCAGCAGCAAGAGGCTTGGAGGAAGGGAGTTATTGGTGTGTGTATTTTAGTAATAACGATTAGAGAGCCGGGGAAAAAAAAAAAAAATGAGACAGAAGAAAACATATTATGAAAATGCTCACGTACTTGGGGAGAAAGCTCCAGCCTGGTGCTTTAAGGGAATAAAAATCTGTCTGGTGGCTCTCAAGCACCTATGTCTACTGGCATGCCATCAAGATACAAACTGTATAGACTGCCAAAGACAGCATTAATTTAGGGCAATTAGGGCGAATTAAATGAGTGATTTCGCAGCATGGAAAGCCGTGAACTCCCTTTTTTTATGATTTGATGTTCTTAAGAGGAAAACCCACCAGGAGAGGCGAAAAGAAAGCCCAGTCCTCTGCTGGTGGTGCTGCAGCAACACTTTAATATCTTAATTAAGGAACACGGGCTGGCCTGGAAGAGGTTAAAGCAGCAGGACCTGGCAGAGGTGTGACGTTGATGGGCTGCTGCTTGTGCAGATTTGTGCACTCGGGCTCCAAATGCCTCGTCCCCTGGAACATCCTGTGCTGCCCACTGCCTGACAGGCTCCTAAAGTTGATGGAGCACCGCTTTGTCCTGCCATGGCAGCTCCTGCCCCCCGAGGGAAGGGGCCCAATAAACTCAGCAGACACATTTCTGGAGCTCCAGCTGTTGCCCGTGGCTTTGGGGGGGGGCTCTGGATCTCGTCCCTGCCCGGGGTTGGTGCTGCTCCCTCGGCACACAGTGCCAAGAGGACTCTCCACTGCCACGTTCCTTCCCCAAGCTGCTGATTCCTGCTGTCATCAGCTCCCCTTCCATTCCAAGGGGATCTGAGACAAAAGATGCAGCGATAAGCAAATAATGGGTAAATGCGTGCCCGTGGAAAGACTGATACATCACTCACAGCACGTTCCTTCCCATCCTTTCCCTAAACAACTTCTTTTTTTCCCAGCAGTTGCCTCCTGGAGAGTGGCAGTGGGCTTTGCATTTCCAGTCCCCAAGTGCCACGGGCTCCTTGCAGACCAGAGGCTCCATTTTTTTCAGCTGCAGCATCATTATGGCTTGGGAAAATTACCTAAACAAAAGCTGCTGCTGGAGCACAGTGGGGAGGTGGAGGCTCTGCAGAGAGGAGAGAATTATCCACCAAAAGCCACGTGGCAGGAGGAGTTTTAACGTGGCCATGCAAGATGCCCTGAGCCTGGGCAATCCACCAGTGAAAAGGGCACCAGATTCTCCCAGTGGAGGCAGCGAGAGAATGTTCCTGAATAAAGGCAGAATTCCTTCCCTGGGATTCCTCTAAAGCCTGGAGAAGGGTTTGCTGCACTGCGTGCTCTGGGTGGCGAAGCAAGTGGTGAATGTTGAGGCACAGGACCAGCCCTAAATGCAGCTCTGATGGGGAGGAGATAAAGCAGGATGCTGGGTTTATTTCTGGCCCAGGGATCTGTGGTCTCTGCTGCACAAAGAGGTGCCACACGGGGTGCAGAGTCAGAGCTCTGGCCCTGAGGGGGGGTCCTGCCTCGCCAGGAAAAGTTGGGAGGAGAAAGGGAGACAAAGGGAGATGCTTTGGGGGGGAAATCAAGTCAGTGGGATGAAGGGAGGTGTTTCAGGGCACTGGATCTCGTGGTTTCTCACAGCACATAAAAGCCTGGATGAAGGATTTCCATGGTCTGATTCAGACACACCTTCAATTCCCCCAAACTGCTTTACATATTAAAGATTAATGTCAAGCAAAAAGCACAGACAAGTGGCATTAAATCTCACCTGAGGGAAGCAGCAGGAACAGGATGGGAAAGGGCCCAGCAAGACACAGGAGGTAAACAAGAAGGAAGCAGGAGGGATGAAAAGCCAGGCAGGCTCTCACCCCTGGGTGGATTTGTTTCAGCAGTAGGTAAAAATCAATCTTCCCGAGGCTACCAAATAGCCCCGTTCCTCTGTATGTGGTCAGATTTTATCAGATCATCCAGAAAATAAATCAAAGCGGGGAAATTCTTTGTGAGTTCCACAAAAAAAAATGAACCTTTAGCAGCTCCTCTCTGTAATTAGGCAGCTTTCAGACCTGCAGCTGCACACGAAATCCAGTGGCCAAAATCTTCATCTGTCGAGAGTTAGGAAAGCACCCCCGGTTTTAATGAATCTGCCTTGATTTATGCAAAAGCATGGAACTTGTCTAGCCAGCATTAGGCTGTGCTTAAATGATTTAGCAACGTGGTGATAAAGTCCCTCTGAATCGCGAGACGGAAAATTTTAGACACCTCTAATACTTGAACATCTCATAATTGAGTGTGAAATCCCAGGCAGATTTATCTTGTTGGAAAATTTCAGCCCTTTTTTTTTTTTTTTTTTTTTTGCCCCACCACTTTTTTTTAATCCACAGTTTGGGTGCTCACTCTGAGCTCTCTGAATGAATTGGATAATTCTTACCTTTATTTCATCTATCTAGTACACATAGATCTTTCCATCACTGTCACTCCCAGATTTAAAACACCTTGCAAATGAGGCTGTCCGGGGAAAGGAAATCATCAGCACTGAACACAAACCGCTCTCCAAACCTCAGACCACACTCAGCAATATCTTCCAAAGTTCCTCCTCTCAACACAAATTAACTGTCTCCATTGTCTGAGCAGCTGGGCTGGGTTTTTTCCCCTTTTAAAACACTGAGAATTTTGCAGTTCATCTTCAACTCAGCTGTGTTTTAAGCTCCAGGCTGTCCCAGTCTTTAAAAGACAGTGGAATGAGTCCAGCTCCTGGTTTAATAGCCAGCATTTAATATCTCCTGCCTTTGGGCTGGGTTTTCTTTCTCAGCCAAGCAGAAGCTAAAACCCTTGCTAAAATCTGAGGGATGATTTATCAAAACAACGCTTCTCCCTCCTTTCTGAACAAGTAAATAACTCAGAATTCCAAGGCCTGGAGCAGCTCAGAGAAGTTTCTCCGCTCCTGGTCCCTTTTTTAGGTGCATGGGCTGATCCTGAGCTGAGCACATTAACTGTGGCACTTCCAATGGCTCCAGACACTCCAACAATGGGATTCTGGGCTTTTTTGTGACAGATCTTTGCTTAATATGATGGATACTCCAAACCTCTCTAGGCAGGATTTATCTACTTTCAAGGATGCAAAGTTTGAGAGGAAACAGCTTCCCCCTTTCCCAAGCTCCCAGGTCCTGTTTTCTAGGCTGGTCTCCCTCTCACTGCTTTCTCCTGAACTTTGATTAGCCCAAAACCTGTAAACTGGACACACACAACTCCAGCCTGTCTTGGCAGAGCTAAATAACAGGGATTGCCTCACAAAACATCAGTCCTGCCCATCTCTACCTCACTCTCAGTGCTCTCCAGGTGTACAAGCTCTTCACTGCAATAATTTGACTTTCCTCTGAGGACTTTAAGGAAAAAAACCCCATGCAATGTTAATCCCCCAGGCCACGAATACAAATTTATTTTCCATGGAGCATTTAAGAGCTTGGAACAAGCCACAGATGCTGCGAGGTCATGGGTACCAGCAGAAACAAAACCCAGGGTGGGGCTCAGCTCC